>NW_013667720.1:51429-72748 GCF_000517525.1 Limulus polyphemus
GTGCCTTGGCAGTCTCAGTGCCTCGTCGTTGGTTATATTATAGCGTGGAAGGTTTCTAGAACATTCAGATTACGTAACAATACAATTTAAGTATTTACATACACAACATATATTGTTGATTCTTACTCTCGAGAATCTTCTACAACTTTGGAGAATAGACGGAAGTTTCGAAATACATATTTCACAGTATAAGCCAAGTATGTTTCTAAATATAACTTTAATCTGAACAAACGTTGATATTCAACTAAATATACATTCTACTGTCTACTTTTCAAGCGTTTGCACGTTACGTGTGTGGCTGTTTTCTCATTTCACTATGAACGTCGCAATTAGTGGTTTGTCCCATTTTGTGGTAGTTCCACGTGTCCCTTGGAGGAAGAAGTTAGGGAAACACTGGTCTATAAAAAAAACTACTGGCAATTTAGATAAAACGCTTTCGTGAGATATGGCACCATCAAATTACCATCTTTTTCGTTCGCTGCAACACCATTTTAATGGGAAAACGTATGCAAGTATGTAAGGTGTCAAAGAGGACATCGACATGTTTTTTGCTTCAAGGCCAAGTGATTTCTTTAATGAAGGCATTAACAACCTTACTGTATGATGCAAAAGCATCATCGATAAGAATAGAGACTATTTCATTTAATGAATGTTTTGTTTTGATATATAAGTTGTTCAGGTTTTTTTCATCTAAAAAAAACGACATTAATTTCTTGACGACCTAATATACAGTATATATAAATATATATGATATTATATATCATGAGGTGGGTCATGATGTAATGTGCGCTGTTTTTTTTTTTTTCAGGTACCAGCGGAGGTAAGACCCAAATTGCCTTTGGGGTACACTATCTATCCAGTTTAACCTCAACTTCGCCGGCCTCACATGCTTAGAAGAGAGAGAGAGAGAAAAAGAAACAGATCTGGGTGTTCTATCCCACAACATCTCACACACTTACCATCTTTCGCTGTCTGCAGCCAGATGTGGGAAGGTGGTTACTCAAGAAAAATAAATAAATGAAATAAAAAATGATAAGAAATAAATAATTATAATACAAGACATCAATGGGGTAGACAGCATAACATTCTTTGAAGTTAGAATTCTAGACCCCAATATGATGTTTGGACTTAAATACCAAAATGATAAGGTATTACTTAAAATGCTTCACGAATTCTTTGAAAACAGTTCCAATTTATACAACTCACTGAACGTCTAAACAAGTATTTCCTGAAATTCCTGTTGGTACTTTTCGGAAAACTAAAGCCTTATAGATATCCGCAAAAATTAATTCTGCCTCAACTCAAAATGGTTGTATCTCTTGTAATATACTTAAAAAACCTACAGAAAAATAAAAGAAGTCTACTGAACTTGTATTTGAAACACAGTCACCACATATGGTATGAACTTTGATCCTGGTCTTAATTATTTTTGTCCTTTAGCTCAAAGTTCCTCCGGAAAATCTTTAAACAAATCTCTGTTATTTCATCACTACCGTTTTAACTCTTATTATTTAATATTATTTATATTAGGTTATTTTTATCTCTGTATATTTTTCATTTAATATGTATTATTTTTGTATTTCATCTCTCAAATGTTTCTATTAATATTTTACTTTTCCAGTTTCTGTATCATTAAATGTTAACAAATCTTTCAGTGGTTCTGTAAATTACTTCTTGTACAAAACATATTCTTGTGAGTCATTTTTATTTCAAAACTACTATTTCTCACTGTTTCCCACCACTTAAATATCATACACACATATATATAGAAACACAATGCAATTTCATAATTTAGGCCAAATTCTCAGAAACGCTTGACTTCTCACTTCCGATACAACAAAAACATAATTGGTCATATGGTTACAATGGCCTGAAGCGATAGGGTTATTGGGTTTTTTTTCTAATGCTAACTTTTTTTTATGTTGATCCTTCATGCTTTGGAATACCATGATTGCAATCAGTAGAATATTGAATTCCAAGAAAACTTAAATTCTAGCAAATAAAAATAATTTTGTGAATATTCTAAAATGCTGACAATAAACTTTTCGTTTACTGATAATTCAAGGCGTTTTACAATAATTTGAATGTGCTATTAATTCACTGGGCTGGGCGTGGTTTAGTGAACAGTGTGTCGGGCTGTAGATCAAAGGGTCCAAGGTTCGAGACGTGATGCTGTTGGACATGCTTTACACTTTCAGCTGTGGGCGCATTATAAAAGTGACAGTCAGTTCCATTATTCGATTCCAGAAGATGGACAAAGCTCTTATAATGGCGGATGCGGTTGGTTAGCTATTTTACCTCTTGCTAGTAATTCAAAATTATAGATGACTATATCCGAATCCTAAAGATCTCTGACCTGTCCGTTTAGCCCATGTGAGAATAAGATTTTATAGATTTTGTAAAATTATACGAATACTTACACGAATCAATTTCGTTACAGAGAACAGCAGAGCAGAGAGGCATTTAGCATAAATGTTTGTCACAGTGTCAGATGTTGCAAACACTGCATGCTTAACATCTATCGTTAAATTAATTCAGACTTCGGAAAATATAATATACAATTATTCTTACTGGAGAATAGTTTTAAATTCATCAAAAAGGCCTGGAAGAGGAACTGATTTTGTGAGTCAAATTAAAAAGTTTAGAGTTTTCTGAAAACAATTGAAATAAAATACTTAGCTCAAAGGTATGCAAATATAATGCTTATCTAAAAACCAACTCTCTCACATCACCAAGGAAGCTCTGAATTATTAATACGTTGCAGTGTAGAATCGTTTTTTAGATGCTTGTAGTATAATATTGTCATCTTTTTTTTTACTAATGTAAAGTTAAATCAAGAGAACTTAGAATCCTTAGTCTAATTTGGAACGTTATTAGCATCAGAAAATCTATCACCCGAAATATAATGTTACAAGAACAAAATCCTTTAACAATCACAAAAGGCTTTCATTTGGACAAGTTTGGGATCATAAATTTCTAGTTAAAAACAGAAAAATAGCGAAAATGATAATAATAAACTATGTGAGGAGTTGACAATAGATAAGGGGTTGTTTATTAATAAACCTTAGTAGCATAAACAAAAAAATAAATAAAACCAAAAACATACGTTATAACTAACTAATCTGAAATAAAAGTGTTTCATACCAGAGTTGTTTTGTTTTTGTTTGTTATTAAGCACAAAGCTATACAATAGGCTATCTGTGTATGCCCACCACTCGTATCGAAACTCGATTTTTAGCGTTGTAAGCCCTCGGGCTTACTGATGAGCTATCGAGAGAGGGGAGATCATATCAGAGAACTAGGTTCTAGTACATCATTTGAAGTAGTTTATATCTGATTCTTTAATAACACAGAACTAGCTTTGATGAGTAACAATTTTTTTGTTATAGCCTAGAAAGATTCTCCTTCCATTTTGAAGTTATTGAAAGATGATAAAGTGAAAAACTATTGGTGAAAATCTCAGAAAAAACTCGAGTAGTTTAGTACTGTAAAAAAAATGGGAATCTGCAGTTCGGTTTGATGAAAAGAGATTTCTGATCTACGTGAGGAGGAAACAAACAGATCGAAGCTTCACTGTAAACAAACACGTCAAAGCCCGTGTTCCTGTAAGTTGTGGATTCTCCAGTTGCACTATCAATATGTGGCTCTGCATTTGATTTGCTGATACGAGCCTTGGAAAGTACTTTACTGGAAGAGTTCTGGAAATATTACAAGAAGAGATAGACTGTTTTCTTCTTTGCTATTTTCTGGTGGAGAATGCTTTCAATGGAAAGTTAAACAAATTGGAAGTATGCTAGAGGAAGGGCACGGGGGATAAATAATAAAAAAGAAATTCAAGTTATAAGCTACCCAATAATGTCCATAAAAATCATAACTATAATAAATAAAAAAATTACAAATTTTAAAATATTCATGAAATCTTGGAAAAACTATACTTTCACAGTCGTTTCCTAATTTGCTGTTGAACATCATAAATTATATTATTATTTTAACCTATATATGTAGCTTTTCTATCTGATTTCTCTGTCTTAAAGCCTTAAAGTGAAAGTTATATTGTTAGTATTGCGGTTGGCACTTACTTCCCCGAAAGAGGTCGAAGGCCGCATGGAGGATTACCTGCTTTAACCACTCGCACCACTGTAAAGCAGTGTGTCGTCTGTCAGTCAGTCAGTCAGTAGACACTAAAATAACGTCAGATAAAGGACGCTTAACGTTTCAGTTTGTACTTTCGTGATGTCAGTAAAACGTGTGCATGCCATGAATGACGAGAAGAATTATGAACTCTGTAGAGCATGACATATGAACTTCAAAAGCACGAAATAAAAATATTTGTTACTCTTAATTTCGGTTTTATTTACTTCTGAAACAGAACACTTTCGAAGACCACGTGCAAGTACATCTAGTTGTACATCTTCAATTTACCTGCTATTATACCACTTTATTCTGATAAAACGTATTTAATGAAAGCTGCTTTCTTTTCTCTCACAAGGATTCATAGTAGTTGATTAGATGTTATTGTATTTTAGTTCTTTTTATACATTTTTCCTCACATTCTCTACTATATATTCATCTTAATCCTTATGACTATGTATTGAAATTTCCTAATCAGCAGACTTCTTTAAAATTTACCTTTTATCTCATCTTCATTACTTACATTATTACCATAAAACTTGGCAAAAGTTTATCTATTGGTTTATTCTTGTTGTGCACTTTTTATCGTGATGATTAAAGACAGTTTATTTGTATTCTAAGAAAGTTATTTTTCTATAGCATCTAAATGTTTCTTTTTCTTTGGCGCAACAATCTGTTCAGTACAATTCATTCCGAAAATGCTCATAATATTAATTGATTCCAAGAATTTTATGCTTCACTTTTCAGTTATTTTGTGAGAAATTGTTCAACTCATTCTAATTTTCGTATTTTCTAGTTTAATGTTATTACCTTTGCTTTTGTGAAATTTGTTTCAGCCATCAAGTAGATTATTAAATTGATGAATGTACATTTTCAAGTTCTAAAATTTATTGTTTTAAATTTCTCTATTTTCTACTTAGTTGTTTCATTTTCACGTGAACACAGTTTCAACCGACAAGTAGGCGTCTACAATGATTAATTTGTATTATTAAATATAATCTTATAAATTAAACATTTTTTTTATTTAGCTGTTTTTACCTTGTACAATTTATTCCAGGCATCAAGTAGGATGTTACATTGATTAATGTTTCCGTTCCAAGTTTTCCAAAATAATTTTCAACTAAAACTGTCATAAACAGCTTAGAGCTATCTCACGAATTTTGAAGTAGCCTCTAAATAAGTGGTATACATGTTAAGAGTTAACCATCTATGTGCTAGCAGGTAAACTTTACCATCACCAACAACTAACTATACAGTATTAATCACCTAGCGGCTAAGGAAAGAAACATTGATGCATCTGCCTGATAACAGTTTTTAATAAGTAAGATTTTATTGAGGAATCCCACCATTAGTTTCTCCAGAGATACATTAATATTTATAACAGAATAATAAAACTTTTGAATTATTAAACAAATCAAACGCTAAGACTGAATTATTCCTTTAGGATTCATCAGTCTAATTTGATTAAAATAATTACGATAATTAGTTTACTCTTTAGCACAAACGTTCATTAAACACTTATTTTACACCAATTCGAAGTTCTTTGATTTTTCTTCCTACCTCTATTTATGGACAGAAACAATGTAAAAGCAAATGCAATATTTATAAGCATTTCATTTGCAGTTAAAATTGAATAAGTACTAAATTGAGAAGTAATTTAACGTTATATTCTAATGACTGAAGTCAAACGATTACTCAAGAAAAAGGCAGAAAGATACTCCAATAGTTATTAAGTGAAAAAGGGGTATTTTTTTTAAAGAAAACTATCTGGGCGTATACGACTACATAATATAGTACATAATGAACTACTCAAAAATGTAAAATAATAACTATTTTAAATGAATAAAATAATATAAAATCTAAAAGTTGAACGCGTTACACGTAAAGGTAATGTTTATTAGGCTGTAACAAACAATAAAATATCCGTCTACTAATAATACACATTGGATATCTAATAATCATATTAAATAACTACTTCCAGTAAATCTTTCATTTGAATCTTGTCTGGAGTCTCAACCATGAAAACACTTCCCGAAGCTTAGCTTAATGAATATGTTACTAATTATGTTCCTTTCAAGTAGTTCAGATGCAGCAGGCTATTAATTAACGGGAGATTTTGGAAAGCACTGATTATCGATTTTGTTAATAATACACAAACATGCTCACACTCAACTAAAGGCTATACTAAGTGTGAGCTAAACTTCCATTCGATACTGGAACAACTATAGCAGTAACGCAAATGCCGCATGTTAAACGACATGTGCACGATAAAATTATATACTTTATCATGTTAAAAACGATAATTATTTAGCCGAAATGTTCTTCTAGTCGTTGTATTTTTATTTTGCAGATGCTGCAAATTTATGTTACTTGTTCAACACAGAGATCTCCGTAATTCTGTTTGTCCTTTAATGAAAAGTAACTGCACTTTTTAACACTAACTTAATTTAAACCACAAACGCATAGAACGTTTAAACAGTTTAGTCGTCAAGCATGAAAATTAGAAGTTACCATTTGAAGGTTTTTTTTTTATAGAGTCCAAAACATAATCGGACGTGCGCATAAACAAAATATATTGACAAGATTCTGATCATGGAATGCTACAGAAAAGAAGTGAGTGTTAGCTGCAAAGCAAGAGACTTGAATTTTTAAATTGTGGTAAGAGTTTGTTGACACCAGACACAACATTAAATCCCTCATTATTTCCTTATCGAAAGTAACTTTATCAATCTAAATTCGTGGTAACAGTTTGTTGACACCAGATATAATATTAAATCCCTTATTATTTCCTTATTGACAGTAACTTTATCAATCTAAATTCGTGGTAACAGTTTGTTGACACCAGATATAACATTAAATCCCTCATTATTTCCTTATCGAAAGTAACTTTATCAATTCTACATTCGTGGTAAGAGTTTGTTGACACCAGACATCACGGTAAATCCTCGTCATATGGTAAATAACTTCGTCATATGGAATTTGTTGACACATAACGCTAGCTCCATTGTTATCGTGGGCTGACATGGCCTAGTGGTTAGGGCACTCGACCTGAAATCTGAGGGCCACGGGTTCGAATCCCTGTCACCGAACATGCTCGCCTTTTCAGGCGTAGGGGCGTTATAATATGACGGTCAAAATATTCGTTGGCAAAAGAGTAGCCTAAGAGTTGGCGGTGGGTGATGATGACTAGCTGCCTCCCCTCTGGTCTTTCACTGCTAAATTAGGGACGACTAGCGTAGATAGCCCTCGTGTAGCTTTGCGCAAATTCAAAACAAACCAAACCCTTCTTATTGACAGTAACTTTATCAAGGTGAGAGTTTATTGACACATAACGCTGGTTCCATTGTTATCGACAGTAACTTTATCAAGGTGAGAGTTTACTGACACATAACGCTGGTTCCATTGTTATCGACAGTAACTTTATCAAGGTGAGAGTTTACTGACACATAACGCTGGTTCCATTGTTATCGACAGTAACTTTATCAAGGTGAGAGTTTATTGACACATAACGCTGGTTCCATTGTTATCGACAGTAACTTTATCAAGGTGATAGTTTACTGACACATAACGCTGGTTCCATTGTTATCGACAGTAACTTTATCAAGGTGAGAGTTTATTGACACATAACGCTGGTTCCATTGTTATCGACAGTAACTTTATCAAGGTGAGAGTTTACTGACACATAACGCTGGTTCCATTGTTATCGACAGTAACTTTATCACTGGATTGAGTTTTCGAAAGTCTAATGAAGCATTCAACATGAGGCTCGATATGTCGTTTGAAAATGCAGTCGAAATGCTGCCTAAACCTACTTTCAAACAAGATTAAACTAAGTCCGTGTTTTTCTCCGACTCTTTTTTTTTTATAATTTTTAATCTCGTGTTTATAATTAACTTTCTAGTCCTTTTTCTCTAGTGTACTCGATCGCTTAAGTCAGTAAGAAGCAAAAATGGTTAATGTTTGTTTAAGATTTGACCAGAATGCCCTGATTAGGATATTCAACTAGTATAACCTGATCCCAGTGTAGGATTGTTTGTCACAATTTAACGACTCTCCCATTTATAAAGTAATTAATTGTTGAGACATTTATCTGTTGTTATCCATCTCTACACAGTATTTTCGTATTTGTAGACCCGGTGCACGTGGTTTGGTAAGTCTCTTAGGAATACGCTACAGTTAGTGAAGCTAGTTTGTGGTATACTCGTCGTTTGAAAGCAAAACGAATATTATACTACATGTCGATGAGAAAGACCAGATTTTTAGCTAATCATCTTAAGTTACCATATCTGTGTTTTCCTGTTAGCTTCTAGAGGTTACCTTGTGTGGGTAATAACTTTCGATTCGAGGATGGCTTTATACGATACGTGTGATGAGTTGGAAGAACTGGATTTCATGACAGTAATTTTATTGAATTACCTTTTATGAGCAGGAAAAATCCGTATCAGAAGCAGTATATATGTCGTAAATAACCCGATGCCACTAACAGCGTAAGATCCGGTGTATTATTTATGAAATTAAACGGTTTACATGAAAGTGAATCGATGGATGTTTAAGTTAATATTTTTTTATTTAATGAAATATTGTCCTTGTTGCTTAGTTAGTACCTGTGCGTTTGAGAGTAAGCATTGGTTTATATCTATATTATTTCTTTCCTACCATTGCATGAATCAACTTACTGGCAACTTATAAGAAAATCTACACTGACAAATATCACCATTAAATGACATCAGTACATTCGTTTGTTAAGATTGGGAGAAAAAATAATGTAGGTCATGAAACGCAAACTAAAGACTAAACAATACTGACGATTCTCCATACTTCTCCCTTAATACAGATATTACTATATGCATGATTATTTATACACGGTCATGGAGACATGCCCCCCTTTCACTTTTCAACAATGTTGCTATATTTTTCAGAATAAGCTAAGTAAATTAGCTGTCGCAATAGAGTCAGAGAAAATCATTGCCAAATACATATTTAGACAAGAACCAAGGGTATGTTCTCGCAGAGCAAACAACATCCATCCTCCGCCTCTTCTATATTTGTCAAATCCAAGTTCCACCCCTGAATGTATACACCTTTAAAGTATATATACTAAAGTTGTGCAAAGCTAATGTTTCATAGCTATAATTACTTACAAGATAAAAGATACCAATATATCAAACTCTAGACTCCTACTATATATCGAGGCGATAACAAGACTCAGTATGGTGATAATTATGATCTAATCAAAGTAAGCATATATAAACACTGTTTAGAATTTATATAATTTTATAATATGGGAGGAATTTATCAGTAAACTAATATTTAGGGTCTGAAATAAGTCTTGAGTATACAAATCTTAAGCTAATATTAGAATAAAAATAACTACAAACTGATTTATTACGGACTTGCAACGGATTGTTAGGTTAAAACAACACAGTACAATATGTAAACCCATTACAAGCTAACTTATTATGGACTTGCAACGGACTGTTAGGTTAAAACAACGCAGTAAAGTAAGTAAACCCATTATAAGCTGATTTATTACGGACTTACAGTGGATTTTGAGATTAAAACAACAAAATACGATATATAAACCCATTACAAACTGATTTATTTCGGACTTACAATGAATTTTGAGATTACAGAATACAATATCTAAACCCATTACAAGCTAATTTATTATGGACTTACAATGAATTGTTAGGTTAAAACAAAACAACTACAATATATAAACCCGTTACAAACTGATTTATTACAGACTAACAATGGATACTTAGGTTAAAACAACACAAATATAATATCTAAACCCATTACAAGCTGATTTATTACAGACTAACAATGGATACTTTGGTTAAAACAACACAAATATAATATATAAACCCATTACAAACTGATTTATTTCGGACTTACAATGGATTTTGAGATTACAGAATACAATATCTAAACCCATTACAAACTGATTTATTACGGACTTACAATGGATTATTAGGTTAAAACAACACAGTAAAATATGTAAACCCATTATAAGCTGATTTATTACAGACTTACAATTAATTGTAAGGTTAAAACAACACAGTATAATATGTAAACCCATTACAATCTCATTTATTACAGACTAACAACGGATACTTAGGTTAAAACAACACAAATACAATATATAAACCCGTTACAAACTGACTTATTACAGACTAACAACGGATACTTAGGTTAAAACAACACAAATACAATATGTAAACTCGTTTTAAGACAATTCTTAATTTCTTACTATAAAAGAATAACTATTGCATACAACACAAATTATCAGTAATATCTCTGATATTTTAGAGAAATTAGGAACTTCTAAAATGCGTATAAAACTTATATAGTACTAGGGTTATAGTTGTGAAGTATTCTAGAGTATACAGATATATATAGTTGTTATAACCAAAAAAAAAACATGTAGAAAGAAAGTCCGTCTGCCCTTTGTCAGACCAAGTCTTTCTATACTGGTCAATAAGTAACACAAAAGATTCTTTGATTTGTCCAATCAGAACAGGCTGACAACAAATTAAGGCAATTTACTACATTCGCACTGCTGTAATGAGACCCAATTTTCACATCCCAGTCTTGCTAACCAGTATTTTCATTACTCGCTGAAATGGAACTGATTAATGTTGTGTGACAGGAATACATAAAGCAAAGTTGGCTGATCGGTTGCCAATGGTTTACGTCTGAGAAAACTATGCAGAAAATTATGATATATAGGTTCTCAGTTAAACCTCTCTACTTACGGAGTTTTCCAAAGATAGGTAGTCAAGAATAACCATGAAGCTTATTCTCACGTAACGTGAAAGTATACCGTGTTAACATGAAATGACGTGATTTCAGTGGTTCTTGGGTATTGAAAGGTTAATGGATGGTAATAGCCATTCTTCGATGTTTGAAACAATACAGTATTAGCACATACAGTCATCGACATCAATCATTGTACCAGGTCTTTAACTTTTCAGATTACCAGTACTTATCTGTATAAGTTAAACAATTCAACGCCCATACAAACTTGGTTCTTAAGAGCAGTAGGCTGTTCAGCTCACGCTGACAAACATTTAAAATAAGCACGTCTAACATCATTTACTCTCTCCATTAAAAACAGAAAGATACAGTAAGGTTAAAACTTCAAGCTTTGGATAATATTTACTTTTTACAAGTATCAATAAGAACATAAACCGCCCATTAAAAAGTAACTCGCAATTTATTGAAGTTAATCCTGTATAACAAACTTACCAGAAATACATAATGTCATAAATTATTACACAATAAAACTACAATAATCAGAATCCACTGATTCATCAGTTGGATAACCTCGCTATTAACAATATTGTAGTCATTATATAAATACTATCTTAAGAGGTTAGGTTAACGACACAATAAGCATACAGTATAACTGTAAATTGTTTCAAATTGATTTTAAACATTATAATTGATAAGACTTAATTAAAGATAACATAATACAACAAAGAACCATTTGGTCCTTCAAGGCTGTATGTCCCAGCAAGCCTATCCTCAGGAAAACTAAAAAATTAAACCCACCTTTTACTTCACGAAATAATCCATTTCCTTCTAAACTATTGTAAAGTGCCAGCCTCCATTACTGACGATGGTAATTCATTCCATAAGTCGTTCATCTTATTTTAGAAAAAAGTAAACTGTCTTATCTGGAGCCTAGCCACTGTGCTTAATCACACTATTGGGTGAGTTCTGATCTACATAAAAATGTTATCCAAGGTATGTCACATATATTTCAAAAGACGATTTCGAATAGCTGACTAAGAAAGAGTCTTTTATGATATCAGCTATCATAATCATGATAATCCAAATGCAGCACATACTGTTATTAAAGATCATTTGCTAAATATTTGTGCGACTTATCAATTTAGCCAAGTCATTCGTAATATCTCAAGATTCTCAACAGAGTTAGAAACATCCAAGAGTTTAATTTCATCAGCAAACTTTGCTAATTTACTAATGAATATCGTTAAGGTAAACAAGAAAAAACAAAGCTCCATACCTCTAAGATACTAAACGAGTAACAAAGTTCCAGTTTAACTGGACTACATTAATGACAACCTTCTTTCTTTCACCCAATCCTACAATCCTATTAACAAGTCCTTCCCCAACTCTCACCGATATATATATATATATATCACTCATCCAATTACACCACTATTACAAGTTTGCCTCTGAAGAAGAAAGGTCCACCTTTCGAAAGCGCTCGGATTATAGGGTTTTTATTCATCTCACCGATGGTATAGTCTTAGCTAATTTTCTACGTAGTTCCTTAACAAACATCTTTTGAATATTCAAGCAGGTCTGCTCTGATTTCTTATCCTTTCGGTTTTCTAAAGAACAAGTAACATCTTGGAAAAAAGTTAACAGATTAGGAAAATAAAATTTCCCTTTAGTGAATCCATGTTGGCTCTTTTATGATATTATGTTTCACGAAATTATTTTTAAACCTTTTTTCACCAAATTCTTTAGACTTTTTCCCAGTACAGAGGTAAAACTAAATGACCAATAAAAACTACTAAAGATTGTAAGGTTATTTCTCTCACATAATGTTATTTGCTTTGCCCTAACATTTGAACATCAATTACAATTCATTTAGTTGTCGTTAAAACGACCTTTACTCACTCAAAAGATTTAGAAAGGGGAAAATTAATTGAAGCTCGAATTTATTTCAACTCAGTAGAGTTTATGCAAGTAATATTTTTTGAATATGAGAACATATAAATACATATTTTATATTTAACGATAATTTGGATAGCTAACCTCTTCTGAATGGTGTTTAAAATTTTTTAAAGTTGCAGCTTAAGACATTTCTGATGTTCTTAGCGAACAAGAGTTCTTCATTTCCTGTGGAATCAACACTTCTGGAGGCACATATTTTCTCCTCGTAATCGATAGTGCTCGTAAAAAATTCATGATAGAAGATTCGACCTTCAATTATATCACTTTGTTAACTGTCTGGGGCACGCTCCAGATCCACATTTCCGGAAATTCTGTTGGGTGTGAAAAAGTAGAGCTCGAACGGAAATCGATGGAAGCAAGGACAAAGCATATTCGGACAAGAAACTACTCTCCTGTACCAGCAAAAGTGATGATGGTAGAGTAGAGCGAAACTAAAGAAAGAGAAATAGTTTATTTCATTAGATAAGGAACAAAATGATTGTGTTAGACCTAAAAAAAAGCTAATTAAGTTACATGCTGGTCGACACGTGATGTTGATAATAGTAATATAATGTTAAGAAAAGTCACGCCGTCTTTGTGAATTGGCAAGCCACAGCATAAACGAATGCAAATAAATAGAACACGATTGATTAGAAGAGTATTCTGTGTTTTACTAACCATGTTACCATAAAAAACGTTTTGTTATTAAGCTTTTAGAAACAACAATGATGAGATTTAATCAGTTACTAATAAACAGAATGCTACTAGATTGGATCTGTGAAGTGAAAAAAATTCGGTTGATGGTGTTGGATAACTTGTTTAATATGTTACTATTATGACAAAAACTCAGCCATTTAAGCTAACGGTTATCAATTACAAGAATTTCACATAACTGTAACATAAAAAAAGATTAAGTATAATTTGTTTATTAACAAACATAAGATTGTGTCAAACAATTAAAAAACAAGCTGCATTTAAAATTCATGAAAACGGTTGCATTTAAAAAAAAACTTTTTTACTGTAACAAAAATTATATATTTGTTTAGATTTCTTGGATAAAAATGTTCTAGCTAAATGAAATAATGTAATTAATTTAACAGAAGTGTCTTCAAACTCCAAATAAAGAACCCAACTAACGGTGCTTTAAAAGTCTGAAAATGTTTTTCTCCATGTCGTTCTTTTCGAGTCTACCGTTTTTATGAAATTCTTCTCCATACCCATACGAAGCGTTTGAAACTTTGTTGGAGTACTGTACTGTCAGTCACCACGTGCTTTTTTTTTATCAACACTCAGGTAAATGTAGAATGTATCCACGCCATATTGTCAAATTCATTTTTGATTCTGTTATTTTTACATGTACCACTAGGTGGCGTCGGACTGTACACGATACTATTTGGTCGAGAGACGACAGTATTAACAATACTGCACACAGATCTTCCTTCACGATTTTCAAATTTATTTATTGACGTATTTGATCGGAATTTTTTGATCGTGCATTATTTTATTCTATAAAAAAAATGAAAACTTAAACCAAAGGGAAAAATATAGAAACTAAACCTCTTTAATGATCTTCTCAATAGAATTAATAATCAGTCAGAAAAATATTCGATGAAGTTGTTCTTCTTAGGGTTTGATAATATAACCACGTGAGCTTAAAGATATTTAGACAGACCTAGTCCCCCGGTGTGACAGCGGTAAATCTATGGTCTTAGAACGCTTAACTCCGGGGTTCAATTCCCCGTGGTGGACAAAGCAGATAACCCAATGCGGCTTTGCTCTAAAAAACAAATAGACAGACCTCTTACGATCAAATTTACATAAAGATAATGTGGGACACATAAGGATCACTGAAGTCTAGGAGAAGGATAACCTGAGAAACAGAGGAAAACATAACAAGACACTAAAGTCCAGGAGTAATAAGGATAACATAAGAAACAGGGGAAAACGTGACAACACTCTATAGTCTATGAGGAGTAAGGATAATCTAGGAAAAAATGGGAAACATAATAACAGGATGTAGTCTAGGAGGAGTAAGGTTAACCTGAGAAACAGAGGAAAACATAACAAGACACTAAAGTCTAGGAGTAGTAAGGATAACTTAAGAAACAGGGGAAAACGTGACAACACTCTATAGTCTATGAGGAGTAAGGATAATCTAAGAAAAATGGGAAACATAATAACAGGATGTAGTCTAGGAAGAGTAAGCTAGAACTTCAGACTTTGTTCAACACCCTTTAAGGAGGAGGTTTGATTTGAGTTTTTGGAAGATATGATCTCCCCTCTACAAACGTTAAAATGTGTTGCAAACCTAAACTGTGGTAGAAGATGTTATCCTTTCCATCATACATCTCTCAGAACAGCCGCAAAAAATCACGATGTATTTTCATTATGTCATGTAAAAGTAGTTTCATTCTCTGTTCTAGCACAAATACATTCTCAAAGCTCTGAAGTTTCGTGAAATTTATTACACCTTGTAAGTACGTACATGTATGTAGTTAAACAGCTATTGCAAGAAGCAGACTGCCAGCACGATACTTTACGTTTAAGATTACATTTTGTATTATAATAGTATGTGTAAACCATGGAATCTAATCTGCATACCTTATTTCAGAATATAATTCGAATTATTTCTATAATTCTAATAATACAGTTTATTTTGTATTATAATTTCATCTGATGCAATACGTAATATTCTCCCTAGAATTACTTTACCTAATTTTAGCCAAATGGTTAGGGTTCGAATCCCCGTTCCACCAAACCTTTTTTGCCTTTTCAGCCGTGGGGGCGTTATAATGTTACGGTCAATCTCACTATTCATTGGTAAAAGAGTAGCCAAAGAGTTGGCGGTAGGCGTTGATGACTAGCTGCCTTTCATCTAGTCTTTCACTTCTAAATTTGATACGGCTAGCGCAGATAGCCCTCGTGTAACTTTGTGCGACCTTCCAAACAAACATAATTTTGGACAGTAAACACACCTGCAGCTCAGTAAACACATATGCAGCTGTTTTCGTGTGTTTAACATCTTAAAGAATCATAATTGTTATTTTTTAGTACTGAATAATAGTTCAGAACTTTAGTCTTATGATGAGAAACGGAAAGTTTCAGACTGATATTATTTCGTTTTACTGTTATATTTCTAAGTTCTATATATTGATATAAGCAGTGTCTTACATTCTTATACATGTATTTGCATGTGTTTATGTGTTCTTTGTTTCACTTTATTGAATTTTGGATATTAATATCAAGCTTTTTTTTTCATCATTTTGAAAATAAGTTAAAACGTAAATATCAAAACTAGTTCCATAATATCGTACAATATAAAAAACGTGCTTTAGAATATTCAAAGAACGTCTTTGTAAAAAAACAATATATATATATATACACCACTTTCATGAATGTTCGTTTAAGAATTTCAGGCATAAGTGATTTCCAGGTTCGGTATATGACATTTGGGAATATTTTAAAGTTTAAAGAGGAAAGTTTCACTTCACTGACTCGGACGAGTGAGGTAAAAGATGCTTCCAAGATAAGTGCTCGCATGACGTATGCTTTCAGCTTGTTTATTCATTTCTGTAGGTCCTTCAGTTTTAAAACTGCATGTGAAATGGATGAAGCGTCTCCGATTCGCAAGGCTTGCCAGTTACAAGATTGCCACTTGTTCTATATTTAAATTTCAAAGGCATATCTCCACGGACTTTTTGGTTTCAGTCTGTTTACTCTCTCGTATAATACATTTCTGTTCGAGGTCCACAAATTTCGGATGACTAAGCTTTATGAAATAATCTAAGGGTACATTGGACAATATTGTGTAACCTATCTTGTTTCGCTGTACAGTTTCACACACGTGATTATCCCCTTTTATTCCGTATTTATACTGAAGACATTTGATGGATATCTTGTACATCATTTTACAAACTTTTATATTAACTTACAGCTCTTGGGCGGGCTTGGCCTGGTAATTAGCATGCCGGGCTGCAGATCGTAAAATCTAAGGTTCGAGAAACGATTCTGTTGAACACGCTCTAAACTGTCTGCCATAAATATGTTACACAGTTGATCAAAGCCCCTGAAGTGGTTGCTGCTGACTAGCTACTATCTCGTTCATCAGTAATTTAAAATTAGGGACGGCTATTTCTGGACCCTAGAAGTCTCTTACCTGGCTGTTTATCCAATGTGTCGCATATGGTGCTGCTCAGGTTGAAAACACCAATACTACACCAATGTACAACTCTAATAGAGACTTTCATATTTATAACTTTCCCTATTATTGTATAGTTTTATCATTAAGAAGGATGACGTGAAAGAACCACATATTTCAAGTTAGTGCCCCGAGCACTAATTTTTTACCCCTTAATGCTGTCCAAACATATATTATCTCAACGACATAGCACAATCCAAATTTCACATCTTATTTTCCCTCAATTTTTCCACTGACTGCTGATTTTGGACGAACAGTGAGATTATCAACAACAAGCATTCAAGCATACAAAATTCAGTGTGAGAAAGAAAAATAATATTTTAGAGACCGAAACGTTTCCAAAGTGTGGAGCTCGTCTTTAAAACATAAAAAAAAAACAACAGGCAGCACGTTATTCCTAGCAAAAATTTAGAGAATGCACTTATGCTGTCCAGGACAGAAATACCACATGACAAACTGTAAAAATCAAAGTTTTAATTATTGAAGGCTACTAAATTTCACGTAAGAACGGAGTAGAAACTTTGATACCGTTGATAATAAAAGCGGTCGAGTTAGAAAGCCTAAATTCTTCACAAGTAATGTTAAACCCTTTGGTATGTCTTTAGTGATACGTAAAAATCTAGTAGGAATTTTGCCTCCATACCAGTGAGATACACATTAGCACGAAGTGGCCTCAATGGATATGTAGCTGTTCAAAAATTGATGATTAAGAGAGATAACAACAACGACGAAAAGGTTTTAAACAATGAGATGATCAAAGTTGAATGCGTGCTCTTTAAAAATGAATTTAAATTCAAATTGTTTGGCAACAATCATGAATAGTTTGGTTGATGGCAGAGAGTAAACGGTGTCATCATTAACAAACAATATCTACTGTGAAGGTGTCATCATTAACATACATTATCTACAGTGAAGGTGTCATCATTAACACACAATATCTACAGTGAAGATGTCATCATTAACACACAATGTCTACAGTGAAGGTGTTATCATTAACACACAATGTCTACAGTGAAGGTGTCATCATTAACACACAATATCTACAGTGAAGGTGTCATCATTAACACACAATGTCTACAGTGAAGGTGTCATCATTAACACACAATGTTTAAAGTGAAGGTGTCATCATTAACATACAATGTCTACAGTGAAGCATGTGGGGGTTCAAATACAAATGCCACCTTAACTATGAACAGATACGAACAAATGCTTATCTATCATATCATTCAGTCAGTTTATTTTTAAGAAAGACAGTGAACTCATGAATGCAGCAACTATAGATAAACGCTACCTGGAATAAAAACGAAGCAGTTTTAGCCATGGGATGGGCTGCATAAAATCCAAATATGAATATTATTAAGACTTATGGCTTTATATGGAAACTGAAATGGTCTGACTTGTTTGAATTTTTGGGAGTAACACGTGACATTTGAAATAATATTTCATAATTATGCAATAACAACTCAGTTTTACATTCCAAGATCTTATTAAATCTGACTTGTTGCCAAACATTATTAAAAAGCAAACCATTTTAGAGCATAATACCTTGTTATTTCATGAGTTTTGGTGCTCTAATGAATGTTTTAGCATTTGAATTATACTAATATTTTGGTTGTTATAGCAACACAATTATCATATTTAAAAAATATACATTTTCTTTTTCTGAATTGTAAGATGATACTAGACTACGCAAGACCACAGTTCAAACAGCTTTCGTATTTTTGAGAATTTGTGGATATTTCATGTGACACTGTTGCTGCTCAGTTTAAAACGAATACAGAATACTAATGCATTTACAACTTAGTTACTTATGTATTTTCTGTAGTAATATACATTGTACTAACGATAATTTGACAATTTAGTTGCAATTACGCATTTCTGTGACTCCTGTATGTGTATCACACGTACATTTCCAAAATTATTTTCAATACTGTACATATTACACTGGCTGGCCGCTTTATTAGGAACTGTACCTAATAACGGGTTGGGCCACTTTTTGCCTGAATAACAGCCATGATACTACGTGGCATAGAATTCACAAGGTGTTGGTTGTTGTCCTGGTTTTTTCCCCATTCTGGCATTGATGTTTTATATATTTCATGAAGCGTGTTGGCAGAGGATCATGATGATGAATATACTGTCTTTCAAGTCCCCACCATAGTACATACGAAACATCGCTGGATGCACTTGATCAGAAATGATACTAAGGTAAGCTGTGTCGTCATTTATACCTTTTAAGTAAACCAAGGGGTCCACTGTGCCAAGACGTAATTTTCCTGTTAGTAAGTGAGTCTAGTGATTTATGCAATGGTCTCTCAGTGCCATTCATTATAACGTTCTTTACAAGGTACGGATGGAGACTAGTGGTACTAACCTGCACTGGATATCTGGCAGTTGGTATATGGTTGAATAACAGTGAACTTTACCATCCTGTCTGACCACATTTATCTTCTTTCTGAAAACATTACATTCTCAGAATAAATTTTATTCATCTTTTTCCATTGCTGATAAACTCGAATGACAAATGTCTCGAAGCAGCTTACCAATGATATTGTCTTGGCCAATACTGCACATGCTGGACGTGTCTCCACAATCACATATCTCTTTTCAACGTTACAATATCTTTACATTTCCCCGTATTTGTTTGACTGCAAATGTGCATTTCCTAGTCATAAAGAGTACTATAGGAAGTACCTAACACGTCAAGTGATTAATGTAATTTGCATCTTAAGCTCTGGTCACGCCCAAGTTTGAAAGGGTACATAGTTCATAATAAAGTGGCCAGCTAGTGTATATCTCTATGTATGTAGTTTGGTGAAGTATTTTTAACTTTGCTCCATTAAGTTCGGAATACTTAGGAATAATATAACTTAGACGGTAATAATGTATTATGGTCAGAAAAAAAGAATAAAGGAAATAATATTTGGTATGTAAGTCCATTGCTCTCTTTAGAGCAGGTTACCTGGTCAACATGATATCATATAGTTGGTTAATAAAAGTGTATGGAATGTTCTTTCAAATATCATTTAGCATATTATGTAATTACATAAGTTGTTTGGTGACCACTTAACCTAATATTTATACATTTAGGTCCGAATTCTCTCAATGATGTTCAGATTTGAGGTCTTGGTAGGCCAAGCAGGAATTATAGTGTCCAAACCACCCATTTCCTCTACTGGTAGTTTTTTTGCCATATTTAGTATGTTCTGAGGATCGTTATCCTGCTTATTTTTAATCCCTTGACTAATTAAACGTGTTCCTGATGGAACACTTTAGTGTATTAGGATCTGTCTATACTTCTCTGCTGTCACTTTGTCTCCAAAACCACAGGAAGAGATGTTACCATAAATCTTCATAGATTCAGCCCAATGTTTCTTTACGGCTGTTCACTTTGGGTGTTACTATCACCATTTCCTTCTTTTGATATACTACTTAATGATTATTATTAAACATTATAAACTTGGAGTCACTAGAAAATAACATACTTTGTCAGGCCTGCTCCTCCCACTATATTATTTCAGTATTTTTCCCTTTGGTTGCCATTTCTCAGCCAAGTTTTTCTTGTGGTTACATGTTCGTTGATGCTGTCAAATTGTCCTTACTGTCATGTGTGTGAAGCCAGCTCATTGGCCGGAACTCTACTGGAATGTGACCTATCTTGCAAAGAGCTTATCCTGAGATGCCTGAGTCACTGATGGAAAGTTTGAGTTTTCTTCTTTATCCATGTTCACCGTTAACATGCCAGTTCCCGAAAATAATTACGAAACGTCTTGCATACAGCATCCACTGGTACGTGTAGTTTGGCCTTATTCTGTTACCTGTAATAACCCTCACCATCAAAAACATTAGTCGCAACACACCTGTCATGAGATATTACTTTCCAGGATATCAACACAGATACTGGGGAAGTGGTATTGATGTCTATATAGTCAGCAACATGGTGTGGCCATGTCTAATTGATTAGATCAATGTAGCTGTTTTACTACATGGTTAACAAATGAATTGTTCGTGGGGAGGCTGTCATGTTTTATATTTTTGAGGGAATCCTCAATAGCCGCGGCACTTCAAGTTCTTTTAGGCAGGGTTAGAGTAAAATAATCTATGAGACCGTTGTTTCCCTTTTTATTAGCTATATTTTTGTGCGCCGGCAATACTAAGCGTGGGGCGCGCGTATATCCGATTCAATTTTATTACTCATCAGGATCTTTATCAGCCTACTCTCCAATTGAAATTATTTTAAGCAGGATTAGAGTAAATTAATCTACGAGACCTTGGGAGTAGTCAGATATACCAATT
>NW_013667720.1:73748-107158 GCF_000517525.1 Limulus polyphemus
AAAACTCATAGTCGCTCATCCGCGGCCAGAAAACAGTAACAAAGAAAACTGTGTGATAGTATTTTTATATAAAGTAAAATTATAAAACCTCATAGGAAATTTATTTATAATGAGATGAAGAAAAATTATTGCTAAGAATTTAACTTCTAAAAGAATGCTTTATCGCCATTCTACTTTCAAATTACAGATTTAAACGGTTAATAAGATTCACTGGACTAATTTTGAGGTTACAAAGTCCAATAGGCGTAAAATCCTAAACAGTATTTCCGCATACTTATAATGTTTGTTTGTTTGTTTTTAATTATGCACAAAGCTACACAAGGGCTATCTGTGCTCTGCCCACCACGGGTATCGAAACCCGGTTTCTAGAGTTGTAAGTCCGCAGACATACCGCTGTGCCACTGGGGGGCTACTTATAATGATTAGTAATACTTTGTAATAAATATTAATAGTCTACAGCTTGTTGGATAGTATGTCTGTTTGTCTTAGGATAAAATATGCTACTGTTTATTGCAAACTTTGTGGCTAGTAAAACAGTTTATGTCAGTATATTTGTCAGTCAGTCTTTGGATAGAATATGTTACTGTTTAGTACAGACTTAATGGGTAGTAAAACAGTTTATGTCAGTATATTTGTCAGTCAGTCAGTCTTCGGATAGAATATGTTACTGTTTCGTACAGACTTAATGGGTAGTAAAACAGTTTATGTCAGTATATTTGTCAGTCAGTCTTCGGATAGAATATGTTACTGTTTAGTACAGACTTAATGGGTAGTAAAACAGTTTATGTCAGTATATTTGTCAGTCAGTCTTTGGATAGAATATGTTACTGTTTAGTACAGACTTAATGGGTAGTAAAACAGTTTATGTCAGTATATTTGTCAGTCAGTCTTTGGATAGAATATGTTACTGTTTATTACAGACTTAGTGGATTGTTACACTATTGAATATTTACACCTATTTTTGGCCAAGAAAAGTTTTCAGTCACTTTGACTCGGAAGGTAAATTCTTCTTATACAACAGATGAAGCGCGCGCAGTGATTGAAGGTTAAGGTTGGTGAATCAGGTTCAAGGACTGATTTCTGTTTCGTCTATTTTAGCGGGATATAACTTTTATAAACTAACATTTAGAAATCAGTTTTTGATAACAGAATAAAATACTAATTTCTGTTTGGGCCTTTGAAATATAAAATCAGTGACACATTTTTTCAAAATTCTTTTATGTTTTAACACGGAAAATATAATGGAAATGCATAATGATTTTAACCAAACTATTTCAGAAAAATACAGAATTATTTCTCAAAATTTCATTCGAATATTAGTTTAACTACCCAATATATTTGATTTACTAAAAAGGAGTTATTCCTATTCTATAGTATTGTATCTTTTCTTAAAACAAAATTGCTTGAACTGTGAATCGAAACGCGTTCCACAATAAGAGTGACGGTCAATTCCAACTATTAACTTACACAAAAGTGACCCGA
This sequence comes from Limulus polyphemus, assembly GCF_000517525.1. Classification (NCBI taxonomy): domain Eukaryota; kingdom Metazoa; phylum Arthropoda; class Merostomata; order Xiphosura; family Limulidae; genus Limulus; species Limulus polyphemus. The sequence goes on from NW_013667720.1 coordinate 75,231, forward strand.
ATGTTGGCGGTTGGTGTTATTAACTAGGTAGTTTCCTTCTCTGTAACCTATGAGTTCATAATCAGAGACAGCTATGCGCAGGTGCCCCTCGTATAGCTGTGCGCTAAGTTCTGAAACAAACGAACACTTGTGCGGAGGAAATCTTTATGTTACTCACTGTTTGCTTCTTGAAAATTAGGTCGGTACTATAAAATCTAACTTAAGAGTCCGTAATTTTATGCCAGCTATCTTGGTGAACTGTCGTGTTCAATTAGGGCACAGTGTATAAAGCTTTTAATTAAGCTTATCTGGTGCTTGTGTAAACTTTATATCTCGTATAAAACTCTTTGAAACTATTACAACACAGTATTAAATCTTTAACTTTATATCAGTGAAACTTATTTGTTCGTATTTTGAGTTTAATTATGGTTCTTGTTTTGTTCTGCAGCAATTATATTTTATTACACGTATCTTGATCCCTCCTTTGTAGTATATTATATTTTTATTACACGTATCTTGATCCTTCTATTGAAGTATATTATATTTTTATTACACGTATCTTGATCCTTCTATTGAAGTATATTATATTTTATTACACGTATCTTCATCCTTCCTTTGAAGTATATTATATTTTATTACACGTATCTTGATCCTTCCTTTGAAGTACATTTTGGATATATGACTTTGAATGAGCGTTTCTGCATGAAAATATGGATTTATAAAAATATTTCTTTTTAATGTCTTGCTTTCTCGTTTCGTTGTATTTGGGATCACAAGTGTTATAAAAACCTTAAAATATCAAATAATTATGGTTTGTAGGGAAAGTAGGATTATTTCAAGATATTTACTACGGATCCAAAACAGTAGCTTGCAAAGCAGTAAACAATAATTGTAATGAGCTATATATTTTTTCAAGTTTTAGCCGCGGATGAGTGGCTCATAGAACGGCTCTGAGTTTTTTTGTTTTCAAATACAAACTTTTAGCTCATAGTTCCATCATCTTTTGATCGATTTGAGATCTAATTACAGTTTTCGACTCAGGAGGTAAAACCCCTTCGATTGATATATTTGACCACGCCCAATTCGAGGGTAGGATGGTAAAGATCCTGATGAGTAATATAATAGAATCGGGTATACGAAGTATACGAGCGCCCCACGCTTGGTATTGCTGGCTCACAAAAACATAGCTAATAAAAAGGGAAACAAAGGTCTCATAAATTATTTTACTCTAACCCTGCCTTCGGTAGTTAACCCTCTAAAACAACTAACACCTTGTCCTAACATTTTTATTGGTATTATGTACCTCGGTAGTTAACCCTCTAATACAACTAATACATTGTCCTAACATTTTTATTGGTATTATGTACCTCGGTAGTTAACCCTCTAACACAACTAATACATTGTTTAACATTTTTATTGGTATTATGTACCTCGGTAGTTAATCCTCTAAAACAACTAACTACCTTGTCCTAACATTTTTATTGGTATTATGTACCTCGGTAGTTAACCCTCTAACACAACTAATACCTTGTCTTTGTTCTAACATTTTTATTGCTATTATAGACCTCTAACACAACTAACACGTTCAATCTACCCATTGAATTGCTAGAATTGGCACGAACTGGGCATGGTCTTTTATTTGTCATATCGGACTATGAATCCGAGAGTCCATGGTTCGCGATCCGTTACCGAAAAAATTGCGCTCCGCACTTTGAGAATGTGGATGCATTAGAAGAAAAACTGTGGAATCCCATTATTTAATAAAAGTAGTCCAAGAGTTTGCGATGGACGTTATTCACCAGCTGCATTTCCTCTAAACTTTAATTCAACATTTGGGACGGCTACTGTAGATACCGCTGTGTAGCTCTGAGCAAATGACCGAAACAAACAACCTAGTTACAACGCACATATATACAATATCCGTATAAGACAAATTTTAACGAGAATCCCATGAATTACAGCTCAGAAAGCATCGTATGACTGGTACCAATAGATCTGTTGCTATAGCATCTTTCTTCTTCGCTATGAGAATGTTGCTATATGTAGGGAAACAAGCTGTCTGATAAGTTTATTCACCATCTGGTAAAGACGATAACCGATAATGGGGAACAGAACCCTACTGAACTCGTGCTTTCATCTTGTGGTACGATTGAATGTAACACGAAAAAACTCCAACAAACGTACTTGCGGCCATATATCAAAGTGAGTAAAAATCTATGTTCTTTTTAGATGGAAAAATGAGTTTTATTTGGACTCCACTTTGTATTTGTTTGTTTGTTCAATCTCTTGCAAACCTATTCGAGAACTATCTGCGCTATTCGTCCATTATTTGGAAGTGATAGACTAGAGAGTGAGCAGCTAGTCAACATCACTCACCGCCAACTCTTGGGCTACTCTATCAGACCGAAAAATGGAAGTTGAAGATAACTCTTATAACGCACCTATAGCCTCAAAGTGCGAAGTACGATTGATATATTTTTTTGGCTGTAACAGGGCTCGAACCACGGAACTTTAGACCCACAGTCCGGCACGCTAGTCACTGAGTCACGCTAGACGCAAGACTTCAATAAAGTATGTTACGTGAAAGTCTACACCAAAGTTCCCGCAAAAGTAATGTGTCTATTTCTATACTAATTCAATATTATATTCAGTGGAACCACATTTTATGCTGTATCAAGATAAAATATTAAGTAAGTTTTTAGACTAATAAAAAAAAACCCGCCAAAAAGAAAAAGATTTTTAAATTTCTCATGAAATTAAAGGAAGACACTAAAAGTTATAAAAAGACTTGTAGATACTGAAAAAAGTTATGCAAAACAGTTTTCAAATTACTGGGAAAATCCACAAAAAATTTAAAGTAATAATTCAAGATGAACTTAAAGGAAAAAAGAACGTAATGAAAGACATATTTTAAATCAAGATTGAAGATGGTGATCAGTAACGTTTTACGTGATACATGTTCTGTCTTACTTTATTAGACTAGGCAAATTGATATCACATGGTTGTAAACTGGGGTTGTAAAGGGAACGAGTTGATAAATGACTTTCATCCTGACGGTTCAGGGTTCATCAGTGATTAGAGAGCTGCAGAAAATGAAAACTTTTCTCATTGTTAGTGCGTATTATTTAAACACACTGTTCAAAGAACGATAAAGAAGATTTTATTATCCGATTGAAATTGATTTGAGAACATTATTTGGGTCGAATAATGAGGTATACACAGAGAGACGACGATAAAAAATCCAGTAATCGCTTACATTCACTAGCTGATAAATAATCGACAGTAAAATATGTGTATTTTATCTCCAGCTTACGAGCTAGAATAGTCAGTGCTAAATTGGAAAGAGAAAGAACGTGAATAATGATTACAAACATTAACCCGTAGACGAAGAAGTAGCCATCCAAAACAATATTTTTTGAGGAATAAACACTCATTGGATGAGGCCTAACTCAATTTGCATAGCATTTGAGCACCATAAGGTATAGTTAAATATAATACTATGTTATTTTTTTTTACATCGTGGACTGTATGAAAATTAAAAATACATTTCTATCGAGTCTATAGTGTTTGTATAGCTTGAAATGAACATTTGTATACTGACAGAGAAAAGCAAAATAAGTTTTTCAAATATATATCAGAAAGGAAAGACCCCTAATCTTTAACAACAAACATATTTACTGTTATGAACACGCTAAAACGTTTGAATGATAAAACTTTTATGGTAATGTTTATAGAATGTTATGAACACACTAAAAAGTTTGAACGGTAAAAATTTTGTAAGTAATGTTTATAGAATGTTATGAACACACTAAAAAGTTTGAACGGTAAAAATTTTGTAAGTAATGTTTATAGAATGTTATGAACACACTAAAAAGTTTGAATGGTAAAAATTTTATAAGAAATGTTTATAGAAATCTAAAATTTTTATGATTGGTTCCTGCATTTGGTGCAGGAACCAATGATTCATTGTAGCAATGTGAAATAAAGCCTTGGGTTTGTAGCCTCTATAGCAGGTGCTAGTCGAAGTTGTTTTGATCATCACATTGGGTAGTTATATTGTGGTAGCCAACATTTTTGGTACGAGGCTATTTTTGAGATTGTCACATGACGATGGACAAACAAACTAATTCCATGAATCATGATTGTGACTGGTTCAACTGTACAGATTCTATATAGTCTGTTACTGTAATTGCAAAATATAGTACACAGGTCGTTGAAACCTGTCTTATTACACAAGTGAAGTATTTTCTTTTTACAAATTGTCGGACCAGGAGGGGGGGGGGGAAGAACTTATATTTTATCTAACAATGACGTTTCGAGCAACTACTTTCCGTTAGGTTTGATATGGAAATGAACGACCGTTGTATGATTCAAAAGGTATGCATTCTAGAATAAACAGACAACTTACAAAACTATTTAATTAAAACTATGCGACACAACGTAAACAATATGATAGATATGTACACATATACAATACATACACGTGCATATAAATATATATATAACCCCTTAGCAGTATACACCGCTATAAAACAACAAAAACACAATATACATTTACAAGTATTGCGAATTTAAGATATAACAGAGTAATTAACTATTTGCAAGATCCATTTAATTCATGACGTGAATAAATTTAGTATTTTTCTTGGCTTTAGTGTGGTAATCTGTTTTGAGGGCTTAAATAAAACTAAGACGTCTAGTCATGTCTTCAGTACCGTTGTGGGTAAGAAAATTGGAATGTCTTCGGACAGAGGGTTCTTTGTTACCATCACAAACCAGACGCTGGTGTTCGCGAAATATATCCTCTAATCGTCTTGGCGTATCTCCAATGTATAAATTCACATATTTAGTGCAGAGATACAATATATGATACATGCGATGTACAAGTGTAATTATTCTTAACGTGGTAAGTGTAATTTTGTGGGGATAAAGCTATGGTGCTTGAACATGAAATAGGTGACTAACCTGGAGGGCAGAAGCGGCATGTGAAACCCAATTGGAATATTTTTTAACAAAACATTTTCTTGCCCTTCTTCACTCACCTGTTCTTCCTTAGCCTTGCCTCCACTTTTAAACAAAGTTAAGCACCCATGGAACGTTAGACAAATGCTGCTTTGACATGATTTTGTACCAAGTGACAGTCATATGTACTGCTGAGTGTACCAAATGGTCTTTTAAATTCTTATCACGTTTGAAAGATATAAGAGAAGGGTTAGTAAAAATGTTGGAAGAAGATGAATCACTCATTAAAATGGTGGAGTTATTCTGCATGATTCTGGTAATATAGCTGTTTAAAGGATAGTAAAGTAAAACAAAAAGGTATTATTTTTGATTTAGGCTCAGAAGAAGATTTTAGAGAGTCTGTATATGAAATATCTAAGACGTTATTTCTTCTTTTTCAATAGCATTAACAGTATAATTTGGTTTTTCGAAGAAACGTGTTATTTTGTCAGTCTTTAGTTTTAGAGTGTGGTCATTAGATCATTGGAGCACAAACGTCTTAGTCTTAAGAGCTGGCTCTTGGAAATGACATGTTCAGTTTGTATGGGAAGAAAGGATTTGTAATTAAGATACGCGTGACTATTGGTAGCATACAGTGGTTTTAAGTGTTTTGCCAGAAATGTTTATGCCGATGTTCAGAAATGAAACATTGATCGGAAATTTTACAAGTATGTTTGAGGGATAGATAAAAAGAGTAGGCATGAGAAATAAATTGTTCAAGTGTTTCTTTGTTACAAGTTCCTAAACTGAAAATCTCATCAATGTGTATCTAACATGAAAGGCGGGTAAAAAACGAATAAATGCTTCGTACATTTGTTCTTCGGCATAGCCAACGAATCATTTCGAAAATGAAGAACCCATCTTAGTTTCTATAGATACTCCAGTTAGTTGTTGATTAACCTGGCCATTAAATATGAAAGATTTCAGGTTTCAGCACCAACTCTGAAAGTCTTAGTAATTTGTCTGTAGCAGGTACAAGTGGTCAAGAAAGCTTTCAGAGCTAGCATACCCTCATTGTATGAAATTACTGTGTACAGAGACTGTATGTCTATTGTCCAACATTTTTACTAACCATTTCAATATATCTTTCAAACGTTACAGGAATTTAAAAGACTGTTACACAGGATTGTAACGCGGCATTTGTCTCACGTGCAAGCACACCAATGACATCACAACTTTATCCACACACGTTAAGGATCACTACACTGGTACACCATAGTGCGTAATTCATTGTATCACTGTGTTAAATTTGGGGTTTTTTAAATTGGAGAAACATCAAGACGACTAGGGTGTGATATGAGTTTTTGCGAACACCTGTGTTTTATTTGTGACGATAACGAAGACCACCATGTCCACTTACGCTTTATCTTTTCCACCCACAACGTAGTCTTGGTTTTAACTCATGCCCCACATGACAGATTACAACACGAAAGCCTCAAATATCGTTTTATTTTTTAATTTCAATACTAAATTTTCTTATGGTCTAAATGAAAAACTCCCTTTCAAACAACTGACTACTCTGTTCTACCTTAATTTGTAATAGATGTATATTACATTTTTGTTGTTCTCTAACAGTGTATACTGCCGATTTGTTATACATATTTACGTATGACTACATATATATACATTTATAATTGTTCCTACACATCTATTATGTTGTTCAAACTTCACTATATTGATTGTGTTGTATCACATGTTTTAAGTTGAATATTTCTCCATGGTATTATAGATACATTATCGTGAGCTATTATTTTCGAATTATACAGTGGTTGTTCATTCTCAGATCGAAACTGACAAATAATAATTGCTTACAAAGTCTTTGTTCAACAAAATAACAGTTTTTATTTCTCGGACGCGTGTAAAATAATACTTATTTTATGTACTACATAATCGGTCAGGCTAGGATTTTTAATTTTTAGTACATTGGCCTTACGACTCCTAATAGAAAGTCCTGGTGGGTAAATTATTGTAGAGTTGACTTTGTTTTTCCTTTCCGATCAACTAGTTTGAATAATCTCTTTTTTTTATTAATTCTTCAGTTTTATTTCAGAAAAAACCGGAATTTCTGTTAGCCTGAGTACGAACCGTTTAAATAAGAAAGTTTATATATTATGAATGAAAATCCAAGCTTTGACAACTCTTTTTCCCCATTGCTTTTACTCAAGTAGCTACAGAAATATCAACTCTTTTCCCCATTGCTTTACTCAAGTAGCTACAGAAATATCAACTCTTTTCCCCCTTTCTTTACTCAAATAGCTACAGAAATATCAACTCTTTTCCTCCTTGCTTTACTCAAGGAGCTACAGAAATATCAATTCTTTTCCTCCTTGCTTTACTCAAATAGCTACAGAAATATCAACTCTTTTCCTCCTTGCTTTACTCAAGGAGCTACAGAAATATCAACTCTTTCCTCCTTGCTGTACTCAAATAGCTACAGAAATATCAACTCTTTTCCCCCTTTCTTTACTCAAATAGCTACAGAAATATCAACTCTTTCCTCCTTGCTTTACTCAAATAGCTACAGAAATATCAACTCTTTTCCTCCTTGCTTTACTCAAGGAGCTACAGAAATATCAACTCTTTCCTCCTTGCTTTACTCAAATAGCTACAGAAATAACAACTCTTTCCCCTTGTTTCAGTCAAATAGCTTCTTTAGATGAATATTTTAATTTCCTAACATCAATTCATTATATTCTAATATTAGTTCACTGTATTGAATATTTTTCCTATTTATTATTCTCATAGACTTGCTGATGGTGGAATATGTATAATTCCGAAACGTTCAGCTGTTACAGATGTTTACGATTGTTGCCATGACTTTACTTTTTTTTGCCGTTTTCATCAAAGGATAAAGCATAGTATGTACGCACTATTTTTTAGCAATTTCTGAAAAATAGACTTATATTATCCAGCCTCTTGTAACCGATCCTTTTCTATATAAAACAAAATTTTCTTTGCGTCCTTGGGATTTCACTAAGACGTGCACAGTACTTATAAGTTAGTGTGTTATTTCTCCAACATGTCTCTCCAGAAATAACATATAGAAATATGTTTTGAGATGATTAAGTTTTTCTCAAGGACCTGTTATGCAGCAGCATCTGGTTTTAATGTTTATTATAAGCTTGATTTGATGGTGCTAGCCTAGTGACGTTTCGTATGTTTACTTATGAAACAAACCCAAGTGATGCGCCGAACGTCATTCCTGGTGTAATTATTATTAATTCATGATCTGAGAACGTTGCGTACATAGATCAGAAATAAACCTTAACCCGGTACATAATGCAGTTAATTTAATATCCAGGTTCTAAAAAGGAGTATGCAATGCCATCAACAAAAACTTAATGATTATAATGCACTGATTCATTAATTGGGTATCCTGGGGTTGTCAATATTTTAGACCCATAATCCCAAGAACATCTCACGAGACCCCGACCAGCTTAGGAGATTAGGTTAGTCCTAAATCCACATTCTTAGCTAATACTAAGAATATGCAAAATAATCCTGATAACAAAAAATATCTATCATGTACAATTAAAAGAAAAATAAATAAATCAATGATAAGGACCATACAATTCAACCAATACAGTTAATGAAAATAAAATTAAAGAAAGTTTGAATATAACTTGTATAACTTACAATATTGGCAACACAGACTCAATGTTGACCGAAATAATTTTATCTCGTAATGTTCATATATGTACTAACAGCATAACATAATTTTGTTGGAGAAGTAATAGTTTGCGAATGTACCAGTATAACGTCAGGAAAATGCAATAAATTTGTTTAATCGTGGGCATTTCCACCTTTGAATTAAAACTATGCAGAACACATTATTTCTCGGTTTCAGTTTTGTTTTCTTTGTTGAACAGAAATTTAAAAGAAAGATCTCAGAAAGAGTCCTTAGATGATCTTCTAGTTGTAGATTCTAGTAAGTTTGAAAGGGCAGACAGGCATTGTAAACACAATTAAAAGGAAATAAATTATTGGCTTTGACGTTATAATGTGTCTTTTTCGGAAAAACGCTCGTTATTCTATTTTATTTTTTGTGGTTTAATTACTTTTTGATCCTACGTGGTTTCCAAGTATATCGTAATATCCCGTTAGGGTTATCAAGGCCCCGGAAAAGACCTGTTCTGTAATGTCTGATTAGGTAGTGATTCGCATTATTTACTGTAGGAGCTGAACACGGAACAAGAAAACTTTTCGGGGATAATGGAGAGACGCTTTCTACTTTTAATCTATAAGTGCTGTACTGTAATGTTTACCATTAAAATATAGAGCATAGTGTCCCGGTGATAATAAAGAATTATTATCATTTAATATATAAAAAGTACATCTTAAACTTATTATACTTTGTTTGTTTGTTTAAGGTTAAGCACAAAGCTACACAATGGGCTATCTGTGCTCTGCCCACCACGGGTATCGAAACCCGGTTTCTAGCGCTGTAACTTCGCAGACATTACGCTCTGTCGCTGGGGGGGGGGCAAACTTTATTATTTATTATACAAGTAAAAGGTTTGCACGTATGTATGTATCATAATATATATATATATATATATATATACACAAACACACACACACACATATATATATTTATACATACATACATGGTTTACAATGTATACACCTTTTTTGGACAAGTGCACGATGGTAAATACATACAATTATTTTATTTATTTTCTCTTTGTTTGTTTGATTTTGTGCAAAAGCTGCACATGGATCGAACCTCAAACGCTATCGTTATGAGCCCTCAAAGTTATCGCTGAAACACCGAAAGGGGAGCTTTTAGTTATATTACAATTATTTTGTGGTGTTACTGACGCTAGGACTAGAAAGTAAGCAATTCTGATTCTAATATTCTTCCACGGTTGGTAGTACGAACAGTACAAGCTTACTTTTCCCTGGAATAGAACCCATTTTCAGTGACAGGTGGGCATGATCGAAAAGACCTAAGGGAAACAGGTTCCAGTAATGACAACACAAACCCTCAGGCTAGTTACCTTGTATTGTTGATGTTTTTGTAATGTAATTCACCTAACACAGTAAACAATCGAAACAGAGATCCATTTCAGAATTAAATTATTTTAAGTATTATTTATGCATCATGATAGAAAACCAACTTACATTTTATTAGTGTTAGCAACTTTAATGGGTCCTCATTTTCGAAAACTAAAAGAATTCTTGATCGAAAATTTAAATTAGTTGATGGTCAAAAAAACTTCTATTAAGAAAATAGACAAACAATAATTAAAATACATTGGTATTTATCTCACGAACACTTTTTAAGACGACTGAATAACTTGTTAGCCTTTAAAAATACAGAGTTTGAGTACGTTAAAATAAAATGATTTTGAAGAATCACTACGTCATCACAGTCCTCATCACCGCGTCCGTTCACACTCTGTCTGATGATTGTGCATTTTGACAATAACTCTTCAACGTAGTTTCTATTGCAAAAGGCTTCTTCGTAGTAAGGTTGTCATGTCTAAAGCAACACTGCTTCCGTATCCTTTCCATGCACTGTTCCCTCTATCCCTTCCATAAGCCATCTATGTACGAGGACACGATGGTTGCCCAGCGCCTATTTTAACAGTCCGATCAAACAGAAATTCATAAGCATTGCGTCCAGAAACTTGACCAGAATCTTCATATGGAACATCATGAATACCAGTTTGATTTTCCGGCTGCTTGAGTTATGCGACAGTTGAACAGATATATCGTGGAAGCAGCTTGTGTACATGTAACTTGTATCATTTTTCCAGACAGAGATCCTTCTTGAGTATATTGCATGCTGTTGCTTTGGGATCGTGTACGGCTTTTGCCACTGATCTTTGAGTTTGTGGATTCTCATCTGTTACATACCCTTCCCAAAAGCGGTCAGTTTTTAGTGGCATCATATTACGAAACATCAGACAATGTCAAAATGTAGTTCTGATGCATTTCGTTTCACCACAACTTTATATAGCTTGTGATTGTCACGTAATATTATGCACTGAATCATCTGCATTCGTTCTCAAAGCATATTAAAAATAAAGACTACCGATATTGTGTTATGCATGTGACCTTGCGCAAGTGTACTCTAATTTAACAGTTGCAGAAAGCATTTTTACCTTCTTGCCCACGATTGTCTTGTTGTACACCCAACAAATATCGCCATAATACGAAAATCCAATCAAAAACAAATATTTTAACAGTGTAAATGCCCGTCATATGACAGAAAATAATGATAAATTTTTCTTCTCAAAATTATATCTAAATAAATGTTTTATAAATATGTTTTCTAAAAATTAATTGTAATCTATTAACAATATATGTGTGGAGAATGACTATCCTATTTCTAGTATTTCAAGAAAATAACGTTTTTATGTATATTTGGTTATCTCTTTTAAATATTGCTTGATTAGCCTTTTGATTTCTGTATATTTCAAAGTTATGTTCAAATGATCTTCTTGATAAATCCTTATAGATTGAAGCATGCAAAAAACTTATTTTCAAAGACATTTTCCTACTTGATTAACTGTATGATCCTGATGGTAACGACAGTGAATTTTATTATAAATTTCGGGGTCTTCTCTTTGGACTGTCTTCCTAGTTATTACTTTGATATCCTGCTGAGCTGAAGAAGCGCGCTTTAATTTGGGCATTTTCCAAATTGAAATGTGCTGCGGGTAAAACATTGGAGCCATTCTCTTAAAAAAAAAGTTCTCAGAAATTGTTCGACCACCTAACAGCTTTATTTAACTTATCCCTAAATTCTGGTTACATCTCAGCTCTTGGAAGCAAGCAAATGTTTTTATGTTTTTAAAGGAAATAAAACCAACGAATAAACCGGGTAGTTATAGCCCGATTACTCTGACTAATTGTTTAGGCGAAATGTTAGAAAGAAGTATTAGCAATAGGGTCTCCACCTTTCTGGATATCACGTCAAAATTATCTCAAGTTCAAAACCGTTTCAGAAGAATTCGGCAAATAACTGATCATTTACTTAGGTTTACTGAAACCATAATAGAAAGTTTTAATCAAAAGAAATGCATTGTTGCCTGTTTTTTCGATATAGAGAAACCATTTGACACTGTAGTATACGCCATAACGGATTAAGAAATAAATTAAAAGAAATTATTTACCGGCAGGTGTCATTCGCTGGTTATCTAACTTCCTAGAAAATAGAAAACGTAGAAGTGAGTATAGAGGACTTTACTCCCAAGGCAGGTGTTCCCCAGGGAGGAGTAATTAGTCCTATCCTTTTCATAATGTATGTAGGCGACATGCTTTTACATGATCCTAGTTTTAGCCTATCCTCACAATTCGCAGACGGTGTGGCGATATGGAAAGTTTCTACAACCACTTCGATTGCAGCTACAAATTTGCAGCCTGTTTTAAATGAAGCAGTAGAATACTGTAAAAAGCCCGGAATAAAAATAAATGTTCCGGAAACGAATTTAATTCTATTTTCAAAATCAATTAAACCACTTAGAAATCTTCCAGAGATATACCTGAACGGAACTCTTCTAAATGTCGTCACATCACCAAAATTCCTTGGTATTCAAAATTAACTTGAAAAAAAAAACTATATTACAGAAGTGTGTGTATTTTGAATTTCGCGCAAAATTTCTTTTTTTCACTTGATTTTATTTATGCTTGTTTTTCTCTTATGTTTTGTTTTTCTGAAATAAAACTCTGGTATCTTCCCCTTTTTGAAAAATATCTGTTTGGATGCCTTCAAATTATATTACGATAACTGTTCGCAATTATGAATAAGACCGTTTTAAGCAATTGGAGAAAGAAAAAAAAAGCTAGCATCTTATAAATTAAAATACAAATTTGTTTGGTTTGTTTTGAATTTCGCGCAAAGCTACACGAGGGCTATCTGCGCTAGCCGTTCCTAATTTAGAAGTGTAAGAGGGAAGGCAGCTAGTCATCACCACCCACCGCTAACTCTTGGGCTACTCTTTTGAAAGGTGTGAAAGGCCGAGCGTGTTTGGTATGACGGAAATTGCGAGTCGAGTGCCCTAACCACCTGGCCATGTCGAGCCTTGCCTGAAGATGCAATAGACTCAATGTTTAAATGCTAATAGGGCATTTGACAGTTTAATAGATACCGTATATGAAGGAGGAAGAGGTGTGAATTGAACTTCATCCTCCCTGGTCGCACAACGTCTAAATACCGGCTATATATATATATAGAATTGTAAAATTTTATAAAGACAAACCTGCTTGTCGCGGCAGAAAGCGCCGTCATTTCTTACAAGTTGTGTGTCGATCTGTAGCGCAACTGTCGAGATGTCGGCGTGACAGACGGGCGGCTTTTGGTCTTTCAATGTCCCCCCAGTGGACAGTTGTATGTCTGCGGACTTATAACGCTAGAAACCTGGTTTCGATAACCGTGGTGGGCATATCACAGATAACCCATTGTGCAGCTTTGTGTTTAACTTCAAAGAAATAAATAAATCATCTTCATGTAGTAGAAGATATAACTAGTGATCCATAATTGCAAATTTATTTTTATCTCCCGTTTTAAATATTCACATTATTTTTGCCTTTTTCAAATAATTTGGAAATGTTTATTTTTCAACACTTAAATTAAATATGTATTGCATTAGAACAGCAATAGATTCGATAATTTTCTTTATGACGACTAAAGATACATTGTCCAATCCAACTGTTTTGGAATTTAATTTGTTTTTACAGTATCAGTTATTTCACTTGTGGTTATTGGTTTCACAAATATGCTTGTCAAATTAACTTTTGGATTATATAAATTATACTTATTATCCTTGAGATGAATTTGTTTCACCAATTATTCTATTCCATTAACAAAACACAATAAGTCCATTTGTTGTGCTTAATGAATTTGTTATTGTAACATTATCAATAATTATATACTGTTTTGTTGATGATTTATTCAATAATAAATTATAAATAATACATATCAATTTAATTTTTGCATTAATATGTGAAAGTACGATACCATCAAAATAGCTTTTCTTGATATTTCTAATATGAACTGATAATCTATTTCTAAACACAGTATAGTTATTTCTAACAGTTCGTTATAGAACAAAGCTGGAATCGAACCCCGGATTTGGACGTTATAAGTCTGTAAACCTACCGCTGACTCACTGAAGTCTACTTATTTCTATCACCATTATTACCATACAATTTAGCTTAAAAAGCTAATCTAATTTGTATATAATTGTTTGTCTAAGGTATATTTCTATCAATTCTAATACTTTTTTGGATGTTTTTATTTGTTGTTACTACAGACAACAACTATTGTTATAACTCTAGAAAACTTTTAAAAATATTCATAACTTTTATTTACATCATCTATACCATATAAAGAATACCAATAAATTATATTTACCTTTAATTTCCTCATATTTATGCCATTGATTTTTTTATAAGTTATATGTTTTCTATCCGAGATATTGCAAGAATTAATTAAATAAAAAATAAGATAGTGATCAGTATAATCAGTTAATGCCTTACTTTTTTTTCTATTACTTTTGTTGGCAAGTTAAAATTGGTTATAATGTTACCTTGATTAAATCTACATGCTTTTCTTCGCCTTTTAAAAAATAATATTGAAATTTCCTTGTATAATAAATTGTGTTTGTTCCTTAGTTAGCATAATTACTACCTACTATATAAAGACGAAAAGACGAAAAGTTTGTCTTTTTAAAAATTCTTCCAGCTGTAATCGCCAATTGATTTTATCTCCCGTTTTAAATATTCACATTATTTTTGCCTTTTTCAAATAATTTGGAAATATCTATTTTTCAACACTTAAATTAAATATATATTGCAATAGAACAGAAATAGATATATTGTCCAATCCAACTGTTTCGGACTACTCTTGGGTTACTCTTGTCTCATCAAATTAGGCCTTCACTCTTATAACTCCCCCATGGTGTTTTGGTGACAACAGAACTTGAACCAAGAAGTTTTGGATTCACACTATAGGTGCTAAATAGTGGGCTACGCCCAGCCCCACCCACTTAGGGATTAATTTAAAATGAAAAAACTACCCCTTTTCAAAACCACGCTGTTGATTTGTAAGACGAAGACTGATTTTGTAACTGAGGTTAAGCTTTGAAAAAGTGAAAAAGTTTATAATAATTTTTACCGACAAAAAAATTTGACTGATATTGCGAAACAAAACCCATATCATGACCTCTTGTACTAGATCTCTTCAGTCCATCTCAGTCGATGGTATATAACATCCCCCAATGGAGCGAGCTGATTTCTCCAAACCCATTCCCTTGGCTGTGGTTTCGCTAGATAGTAGATAGGGACAGTGGGAGTCTCGTTAATCCATTCATGCGCGTATATATATAGAGAGAGAGATCTTGGTGAGTAATAAAATCGAATTGGATTTACGCGCGCCCAACGCTTGGTTTTCCTGGCGCACAAAAAATCATAATCATTGGCTAACATTCGCCATTATGTTTGTTTGGTTGTCAAGGGGACACGTTGAAGCAACATCACCAGATTTTGTCCAATCGGAATCCTCGGCTACAGCTCTATAATAATCTGCATGTTTTACCCGTAGCACATCTCAATTTTGAAAATGCCCAAATTAAAGCGCTCTTCTACAGCTCAGCAGGCTAACAAAGCCAAAATCATGAAGACAGTCCAAAGAGAAGACACCTGAATTCATAATAAAATTCACTGCCTTTATCATCACTATTAATCATTTGTAGGGTCATAAAGTTGACCAAGTAGGAAAATGTTTTTGAGAATAAGTTTCCGCATGTTTTATTCTATAAGGATTTACCAAGAAGAACATTTGAACATAACTTTAAAATATACGGAAGTCAAAATGTTAATAAAGTAATATTTAAACGAGATAACCAAATATACATAAAAATGTTATGTTTGTGAAATATTAGAAATTGGATAATCATTCTCCACACATATGTTGTTATTAGATTATAATTAATTTTTAGAAAACATGTTCACAAAACATTTATTTAGATATAATTTTGAGAAGAAATATTTATCATTATTTTCCGTCATATGACGGGCATTCAGCTTGTATTATATCAACTTTCCAGTAAAATTTACCAAATAATATTTCCTTTTTTAATATTGGCTGCAATGCCTCAACCTTTTTGTTCTTACCTATTTGAAAAAAAATAAACAGAATATCTTTGAATATTAAACAAAAAGTTGTTATCTGTAAGGCATGTTTCTAAGAATACTAAACAAGAAAAATCAAAGTATATATCCTGTAATTCCTGTAAAATTTCATCCTCATTCTTTCCCAGACTTCTTGCATTCACATAATGTATTGGCAAACTGGCAAAATAACCAATTTTATTTTCAAGTTGATCAATTTTAATATAAATACCTATACTATCAGAATCAAGATCTAACTGGTTGAAATTATTTAAAGTATTGACCATCTTCAAAATTAAAATATAAATACGTTACATTACAATATTTCGATATCGTTTGCATTTCTGATGTTTATAGCATTTGTTGATTCCCTCGTTCTGATAAAAACTCTGCTTTATATATTTTTTTCCCTTTTAATATATCTCGCCTTATGAAATAAATCTTTAAGAAACTGTGATAATTCTTCATTTGCATATATATTGTGTTCTTCATTAACAATTCTTGCTTGCTTCTTTTGTTTTTCATACCTTGGAGAAAGTTTTCACGAAGTAACTTATTACTAAATCTTACTGTTATAGGTTTTGGAATTTTCCTAGTTATATCTGTTTTATCTGTCATTTGCGAGGTTTCTTTCATTAGGTTTCATTGTGATGTTTAAGGCAGTAGCTACCTTTCTAACTGTAACCTCTGTACTTTCTTTAATCATTGAGAAAACTCCCATGATTATTAGATTTTGAATGCAACTTTGTTGTTCGACTTCGTTAAGTCTATGTGTCAAGTCTGAAATCTCTGCTTTTACTTGTTAGAATAATTTATCATGTTTCTAACACTTTAAGTTAGTGTTGGAATCAATGCGGTTATCGTTTTTCATCTTCTTTATGTGTAACACTAATGTACTTAACGTAGGCTTACTTAAATCCGTATCACTGTCACCAATCCTTCTCTGCTGACTTTGCTCATAGCGACATTTATTTATTTTGGTCTATTTACTTTTCAAAACTTGCGAAAACTTTATTTATAAATCCACCATAGCAAAAGATGTATGCACTACATTACACATTATCAAATAATTTCTCTCGATTATGTTTCACATTACACATTATCAAATCATTTCTTCCGATTATGTTTCACATTACACATTATCAAATAATTTCTTCCGATTATGTTTCACATTACACATTATCAAATCATTTCTCTCGATTATGTTTCACATTACACATTATCAAATCATTTCTCTCGATTATGTTTCACATTACACATTATTAAATCATTTTTCTCGATTATGTTTCACATTACACATTATCAAATCATTTCTTCCGATTATGTTTCACATTACACATTATCAAATCATTTCTCTCGATTATGTTTCACATTACACATTATCAAATCATTTCTCTCGATTATGTTTCACATTACACATTATTAAATCATTTCTCTCGATTATGTTTCACATTACACATTATCAAATCATTTATTTCGATTATATTTTCGTTACATGTCGCACATTTCTAGCTGACTTCTTTCGCCGCCATATTGGTTGTTATTATTACTATTAAGCACATAAAAAAAACAACAACTATAATATATAAAGGTCATTTCACCTGCCAATCTACTAAAG
The DNA here is from genome assembly GCF_000517525.1 of Limulus polyphemus. Classification (NCBI taxonomy): domain Eukaryota; kingdom Metazoa; phylum Arthropoda; class Merostomata; order Xiphosura; family Limulidae; genus Limulus; species Limulus polyphemus. Next base: position 92,950 of record NW_013667720.1, read on the forward strand.
CATGGGTATCTAAATTTGAGCTGATAGACTAGAGGGAAGGCAGCTAGTCAACAGCACCCACCACCATTTCTATTCAAGTCCCACTATTCAGTCAGATAAGATTGGCACCAAAGTTAGCGGTGGGTGCTTTTGACTAGCTACCTCTTCTCTAGTTTACCATTTTAAGGTTAGTAACCGAATATTTGGATTTGACGTCACTCCTATATCACCTATACGACCCGATGTACGGAGCACGTTTTTGTGTCATCGAGACGTAAAACATACATCTTTGGACTCACAGTATAGGTCTAACCACAAAGGATACGCACTTGGCCACTTTTGGAAAGAAGTATATAATACATTCCCCAACGAAACTCGTCATTATTTACAAGTTTAAATAAACATTTTATTATAACATTCGAATATGTTACAAAAAAAAGCATATTAGTCAATGTGTTAACAATTTTTAGGAACATTTAGGATAAGAGTCTTTCTTATAAAGACGGCTTTAAGATTATTGCATGATTACGAGGATATTACATCATGTTTCATAAATTTATGTAAAATTCATACGTAATGGCTCACAAAACTTGTATACTTCGTTTGTTTCTTAACTTATGCGCAAAGATACACAAAAGACTATTAGCGAATCATCATCTGTAATTTTGAACTGATAGACTGTATGTGAGACTGCTAATCAACATCACCCACTGCCAACTCTTGGGCTACTCTGGTCTCATCAAATTTGGCCGTCACTCTTATAACTCCCCCATGGTGTTTGTGTGGCAACAGAACTTGAACCACGAATCTTTGGATATATACTATAGGTGTTAAGTAGGTGGGCCACTTAGGGATTAATTTAAAATGAAAAACCATCCCATTTCAAAACCATGCTGTTGATTTGTAAGATGAAGACTGCTTTTGTAACTGAGGTTAAGCTTTGAAAAAGTGAAAAAGTTTATAATAATTTTTACCGACAAAAAACTTGACTGACATTGCGGAACAAAACCCATATCATGACCTCTTGTACCAGATCTCTTCAGTCCATCTCAGTCGATGATATATAACATCACCCAATGGAGCGAGCTTGCAGGATAAAGCTTGTATCATTACCTCCTTTATCAGTTCTCTTCAGCACAACTCAGTCGATAATAAAGACTGTTGCCCGATGGAGCTTTTACGCTCTGTTAGTTGTGAAAATTGCTTGGTGTAGTATTTGTTTCGACAAATATTTTTATTCTCTCATATTAAGAAAAATGATTTCATTCTGGTCAGCTAGATTTAGCACTTAGGGTTTCGAATTGGTAACTATAATTTGATGATGTTGGTCAAAGTAGCACATTGTCCGTTGTAAATATATATCATTTTCTGGAATCATTTTCAAAGGACAAACTTGCTTGTCGTGGCAGAAAGCGCTGTCGTTTTGTGCAAGTTGATCCGGCATAGCCAGATGGTTAGGGGCGCTTGACTCGTAATCTGAGGGTCGCCCTTTCAGCCGTGGGGGCGCTATAATGTGACGGTCAATCCCACTATTCGTTGGTAAAAGAGTAGCCCATGAGTTGGCGGTGGGTGGTGATGACTAGTTGCCTTCCATCTAGTCTTTCACTGCTAAATTAGGGACGGCTAGCGCAGATAGCCCTCGTGTAGCTTTGCTCGAAAGTAAAAATAAACCAAACCAAATCGTGAAAGTTGTGTGTCGATCAGTACATATTTGAATTAAAGAATGGTGTGTACTGTTCTGAATGTCCAATACATTATTCTCTAACGATGTTTTTCTGATTGGTAACATACGGATGCTCGAATAAAAGAAGGTGAAAGTTTACTGTTTTATTGCAAATATTTGCATTAGTTGTTTACAGCCCCCCCGTTGGCACAGCGGTATGTCTGCGGACTTACAACGGTAGAATCCGGGTTTCGATACCCCTGGTGGGCAGAGCACAGATAGGCCATTGTGTAGCTTTGTGCTTAATTTAAAATAAACAAACAGTTGTTTACAAACATATACCACGAATGATAAAGAAAATTAAGGCAATACTACCAACAAAGAAACAGCGGCGGAGAAACATCCTTGAACATGTTATTGTGACAATACAATATCTGACTGAATAAAATTCTTCTTTCTGAGAGCTGATGAAACACTGTGTAGGTTTAATCAATGAATTTGTTAGGATAAAGCGAACTATGCTAAATTAGGCAATACTACCAACAAAGAAACAGCGGCGGAGAAACATCCTTGAACATGTTATTGTGACAATACAATATCTGACTGAATAAAATTCTTCTTTCTGAGAGCTGATGAAACACTGTGTAGGTTTAATCAATGAATTTGTTAGGATAAAGTGAACTATGCTAAATTCGATCCAATAAGTCAAATATCAAATAAAGAAATCCTTACTACTTATTACACATATAAGATGTCATCTGAACTAATATTAAGTATGCCTAACAAAGTACAGTACAAAATAATTGCTCATACAACTTGATTCAAGTATTGGAGATATTGCTAGTTTACCAATAAGAGCAACCTCAATATTTTGTTTTATCTACAAAGAATGCGTACATCGTTTTTAGAATCTCCAAAGAAGATACGAGTTCTCAAAGAAGATATGCCTGTTTTTATAGTCAAACCATTATCAGAAGCAAAGCAAAGTTTGTTATCAAGTTTGTGACATAACAAATGCAGTGAGTTCAATACTTCAAACAAAAAACGATTCAAAGTTTAGGAACTAGGTACTTTCACTGGCAAGTCGTCAACTGAACTATTTTGAATTTTTGCTCAATTTGGTCATTTTATACGTCATCTTAGTACAAGTAAACTGAATAAGTAGAAAAGTTTCAAAATACAAATAGATGTAGGTAGAAAACATATGGAACACCTGACTCATTCCTAAAATAATACTATGAGAGGCTTTTATACATGGCTTTTAACAGCGTAAAAAGATCCGAAAATTTGCACTGATGAAGGAACGGATGATTCAATGATATATTCACACAAATATTCTAGAATTGAATATTTTTACTTACAATTTACAAACAATTTGAAATCTACCGATCTCACATTAAAACTTTACGTTTCTTTTTAACAATACAAGTTTAAAGAGCAAGGAATCAAAATGACCCGATTAAATATTGCCAAGATCTTCAACTTGTACTTCAAAATGGAGATACTTGTGAAATAGATGGCGTAGAATTAAGCAAATACACAGTTTTCAAAATTAAAATTAATGAAAACATTAAACTTTTTGGAGTTGCAGCTATTACTATAAGATAATAAATATCCGAAGTTCTAAATAACTCCAGAACTTTTCCTATGGATTTTTTTTCAACTGCACAATTATATTTTAACTTTTTTTATTTTTAATATATGATGCCTTATTGCACCTTATATATACAGGCCTAGTAATAAATGATAAATGAGAAGAATATTCTAGTAAATACACTCATTTATCAACTCTGGAATGTAATTTTATAATCTTAAATTTATGTTTGTTTTTTAATATTTATCCACTTGAACTTACTCGTATGGGCGAATTTTCAACTGCAGAACTATTTTTACAGGATCACAATTTGTGATCAACTGCACAATAGGAAAACGTCTGAATCACTCCGAAAATTACTGAAAACTTCGTATTTACATAAGCAGGCTTTTTGATGTATCGATGCAATTTTCGTTGGTAGAACAAAAGTAGAACTTTATTTTGAATTGTTATTAGATTAAGTTGACATTCATACAATTTTATTTATTGTATAATTACAATTACTTTTTACTTCATTTGTTTATTGTTAAGCACAAAGCTACACAATGGACTACTTGTTCTGTGCCCACCACCGGTATCGAAACCCGATTTTTAGTATCGCAAGTCCAGAGACTTGCAGCTGAATTTTTACTTGATGCTGTGCAATGCCGTGAATTAGTTTTGATTATTATTTGATATTTGTGCAAAGAAATTTAATGATTAAACGTACTTCATCTTAAATTTCATTCGGGAGCTTGTATTTCATTATATAAAAACTAACACCGGTTTATACCAAGTTTCAATAAAAGCATCACAAGTACGATGCTTCTTGTGTGAGAAGAATACATGATTTTCATTTTGTACCTTCAGTACATAAGGTTCAGTGAACTGGAATATTATATCATGTTTAATTGAGTTTACAACAGTATAAGGGAAAATCCAACTGTATTTTTTAACATAATCTACAAGGATAAAAGAAATTATAATTATACTACCCTACTAGAATCTACAACGGTAATAGAAAGTGCAGTTGTATTATCATACTCGAGTCTGCAACGGTTAAACAAGCAACAATTAGGCCTAGTGAATTTTCCTACTTGAACAGGAACGAAAGGTAACCCAGTAATTGTGTAGTACATGTTCCTTTAAATAAATATTTTATCTTTTATATACACCAGTCGACTCGTCAAATCTAAGACAGAAAAATTAGGTAAAAATAATGATTTCAAATAAGCGTCATTAAAATAACAAAGTCGAATATTTTTTGTATTCTGTTTTACTCTAGTACAAAAACGAATGTTTGCTACAATCTGAATTTAAACTGGAATATCATAATTAATTCCATTTTTGTTCTGTCAAATGTTTATTGCATCGCGTTTTAAAACCATATACGAACAAAATTTATCAAAAACTTATTTAGTTGAATAAATAAATAAAATAAATAATGCAACTAAATTGTTTTGAAACCGCTCAAAATAAAAATGTTTTCTACTTTTCCTTTTTCACAGTGGGCAGCTCTTCAAATTGACAGATTAGGTTAAGAAAACTAGCACAGATGGGGGGAACAGGTAATTGTCCAAGAAAATTTCAAATAGCCGTGTATAGTAATGAAGTGTAAGGATCACACTCACATTAAGGTACAGAGAAACTGGGATCATTGAGTATTTTTACTCTTTCTGATCAGGACAGAAACATAATAAAAAAGTATAAAAACTTGGACGTCTGTTAACCCTGTATTTGATAACTAATTTTCCAGAAATTGCAAAGAAAATATAAAATAGCTGAGTTTCATAATATGCATATCAATCAGAAAATGCTCTTCGTTTTCTGACAAGTTTCATCAGTTTTTATCCTTTGCTTTAGTAACTATATCTCTAGTTAATTTGATTTTAGAGCCCGTAACTGACACCAGGGAATTAAATAAACGAAAAATGTTATTTAAAAGTTCGAATAAACTCGATCATCAATTTAAATAAAAAAACCTTAGAAAAGGCTCATCGATAAGCAGTACTAGTTTTAAAGGTTAGAAAACAAACTCAGCAGGCAATGTAAAGAATACGGAGGATTAAACAGACCAGTATTTAGCGGATCTTTTATTATTTTTTCTGCCGTAAAATTTTCCTTATTGCAGCAGCATATTATTTTATATTTAATTCTTGTTAACTACATTTAAACACAGTTTCGTAAATCTTTCGGTGGATCAGCGGTAAATTTCAATGCTTATAACGCTTAAAACCGGGTTTCAATACACGTGGTGAACACGGCACAAATAACCCATTGTGTAGTTAAAATCTAATTTATTGTTTCTATCACATAGAACATTTAGACTTTATCCCCGGGCCTACAAGTAAATCTTAAAGATAAACATTTCATTGGAAATTTTGATCTTATTTCAAGGATCGATAACGAATCAATAAAATTAAATATGATTAGTTTTCAAAATATAGCGGCTCATTATGATGTGATCATACTAGTAAATGTATAAAGTACGCAACTAGCTTCAGTAGTACGTCTAGTTTCAGCATAAAATTTGCTCAAGAAACTGGTGACATGTTTTGTAAATTAGGCTAAATGAGACAACGTGATTTCGCTGTGCTACAAAAACTGTCAGTTGCAAAGCTCTGTTGCCTAAACGGCTCTATAGCTCTTTTCATCTGTGAGTAACTGAAATCTTACGACAAAAAATGTGTATATTTGTTCTCCGGATTTGAACATATTGTTTGTAATTAGGCCTAAATGAAATGACATGTCTTCATTGTGCTGCAAGAAATTATCACCTGCAAACTTTTGCTGCCATGCAACGCATGCATAACAACGGCCTTGACAACCAGGCAACATTGATGCAGTTTATAGACCAGATTTTCATTGCAATATTTAAGATGTTTCATATCGCGTGATGCACTCTCTGCCAATGACGGGAAGGAATTCATGCTTGGGGTAAGAATAATAAGGATTATTAAATACAATTATCATAATAATAAGTGGTATAGCAACGCAAGTGCCTGTGACTTACGTTTCCAATGGTACTCTAAGACTCATGGAAGATTCATAGAAATTTATTACAGTATTTTACAAGTTGTAGTGCTTCCCAATATGAGTTGTGGCCTTCAGTAAGAATACTGTTTGTTAAACTTCAGTCCTTTCCGTAGCTATATCGTGTTGTTAATGACTGACCCGCCACATCATCTTAGGGACTTTCATATGCGTCACCAATACATTTTTAAGGATAAATGAGATCATTCCGGTGTACTAAAATATTACGTAGATTTACGAGGTTGTTACGCCCTTCTAATCGTAATTCTTTTCAAGTGTTTTTTTTTTTATTTGTTCGGATAATTCTTGAATGTACGGAATAATATAAGTTATAGTTCTTGGAATCTTTTAAAAGTCATGTGTAAGAAAAAACAACAAAAAACACCATTACTCAGCACTTTGATGATAGCATGTGACTGCAGGAAAACATATCCACTATGTGGAGCATTGCTGATTTTATGGACTGAGTGCAGCCTATAACTTACTCATCACAGTAGTGATAACAACTCACTATATTTTTATGGCACGCTGATTGTTAAAAGTTGGATGCAGATTAATGGGAAATCCTAACGTGGAGTGATTAATCATGCTACTCATTGTTTGCTTCGAATAGACGGTTTTTGACTTGACAGAAGAGTGGTGAGGATAGTATCATGGTGTAGGCCTGATTTATCTAGCCTGAGCTGCTGGAAATGATTAAGAAAGTCGTGAATTTTTAATTTTTTTGTATTATGATATCTTGGACAAAATGCCACTAACTGCTTTGAATTAGTTTAATAGTGAATACACCATAATGTGTTGTGTCGTACTGCATGCTAAATTCAATAGCATTTTAAGACAAATAACATCATGAATCTGATTTGATCAGTCCAGAGCCATGAAACGAATTCAATTTAACTGTTCTTGGACTTTAGAAGAAAACTGGATGTCTGCTCCGACAGATGTATAACATTGATTGGCGGCTATTGCTAATAGATAGGGATGCTAATAATATCAAAAGTGAACACATGCCTTTTTGAAATAGGCCCAACAGTGGCAAAACAGTAAATCGCCTTTCCCAGGTGCACTATATCAATACTTTATGCAAGATAGTGTGTATTCTTGGGTTATTCTTCTTACTGCATTTATCCTTGAACAAGTTTCGCGCGTTCAATTTCACGAGTTGTACAAAGTTTAACCTATAAACAATTACAAGCACAGTCAGTTAAGATCAGTTTAAGTTATAATTTTGAAATAGTTCTGCTTGTTTCAAGCTTATTGAATTGAATGTATAAGACTATCACTAGGATTAACGATTTATAATTTGTGGGAGATGTGGGAGGGGGGGGTTCTGTTAAGGAACCTTGAATTAATTCCCAAAAGGCTGTTACAAAATCTAGTTAAGTCTAAAGTTTATGAATAAGAACTCATTTTTTTTAAGTTGACAATTGGGAAAACGTACTGATTTAATATATTTTGTTCTTATAAATTTGATTAGTAATTATAGTGATTATTTCTTTTTTATTCTTTTCTTGCATACAAAGCTCAGATGTAAAACAGACTTAGAGGCAGAACGTCTTAATCAGAGGTATTTCCCAAGACGAACAGGTACATATAGGTGTAAAACAGACTTGGGAGTTAAAACTTCGTAGTTGGGGATATTCCCCATAATGAACAGATGAATATGGATGTGAAATTGAATTAGAAGGTGAACCTCCTTATTCAGGGGTATTCCCCACGATAAACAGATGCACATAGGTGTGAAACAGCCTTGGAAGTTAAAACTTCCTAATCAGGTGTATTTCACACGATGAAAAGATGCGCACAGGTGTGAAATTTACTTAAAAGGGAACCTCTTTAATCAAGGGGTATTCTCCATAATGAACAGATGCACATAGGTGTGAAACAGACACGGAAGTTAAAACTTCCTAATCAGGTGTATTTCACACGATGAAAAGATGCGCACAGGTGTGAAATTTACTTAAAAGGGAACCTCTTTAATCAAGGGGTATTCTCCATAATGAACAGATGCACAAAGGTGTGAAACAGACACGGAAGTTGAAACTTCCTAATCAGATGTATTTCCCATGATGAAAAGATGCGCACAGGTGTGAAACAAACTTGGAAGGCGGAACTTTTTTTATAAGAAGGTAAATGCCTTAATATCAACAGATGTAGATTTGTTCAAACTGAGGATATTACCCACAAAAAAAAAACAAAAAAAAACATATATCCCTGACAACTAAAACCTAAACAACCTGATTTAAAACACCATAATCCTTTGTAGTTTAATAAGTTCTAGAGTGGTGAATTTTACAACTTAGCTAACCTTGAAATTTTCTCGTCAATGTACCCTTCTTTAAACTACGTCACTTTTTAAACACATGCTTTATTCACTGAAGCTAAAGTTAGAAAAAATCCTTTTAACTTCTATATGAACTGTGTAAAATTGAATAACGTGTGTTTTTATAAACTGACGTTCTCTGCTTTTTTGTAGTTAACTTTGATGCAAACATTAAGTTGAAAAGTGCTTCAAAACAAAAAAGTATTTTGGGGGTGTCCCTAGGTATTAACGTCACAGAGGTCAAATTGTGCCCAGGATTAATTTCTAACTAGGCCATCAGGTTGGACTGGTTTTACTTAAACGCAAGAAAAAAAAAGTACACTAATCTTTAAATGTTTTTACTAAAAAACCTATATTATACAATATTTTAAGATACTCATTTCCCTGATTTAAGACCATTTATAAAATTAATCTTTACAACTACAACATTTAACTGACTGAAATACGTACTTAAAACGTTATGATATTTTTTTAAAACGTTTGTAATTTAAAATGGAGATCTTATGTCTCAAACCTTATAATAATATTACACCTTTATCTTTAAATGAGAATCATCCATGGAGATTTCGGAAAAAAAAGCATACCTTTAAAACCACACACGTGAGCGATATTTTAATGCGTTTTGTAAATAAATAGTATGATAATATCAAAACTATACTGGTTTCTAAAATTTTAGCATTAAAAATTCAAGCAATGTTTAACTTAAAAACAAAAATCATAAACTTCATGCCCCCCCATGGCTCATAACGCTAAAAACCGGGTCTTCGATACCTGCGGTGGGCACAGCACAGATAGTACATTATGTGGATTTGTGCTTAATAACAAACAAAAAATAAAATTCATTCTAACCCTTTCATTACGGCATAAATTGTTAGTGATTAATCATGCTATATAATAAAGTTTAATAAGCAGTTGCAATAATTATTAATTCTCTAATCCTAAAAGTTAACAAGCATTAATAATAAAGAGACAATCCTTATTAATCCATATCTGTTTTGTTTATAAAGTTATTGATTGATCATGCTATATAATAAAGTTTAATAAGCAAATTGCAATAATTATTAATTCTCTAATCCTAAAAGTTAACAAGCATTAATAATAATAAAGAGACAATCCTTATTAATCCATATCTGTTTTGTTTATAAGGTTAGTGATTAATCATGCTGTGTATTTAGTAAAGTTTTAATAAGCAATTGCAATAATTATTATTTTTCTAATCCTAAAAGTTAACAAGCATTAATAATAAAGAGACAATCCTTATTAATTCATATCTGTTTTGTTTATAAGGTTAGTGATTAATCATGCTGTGTATTTAGTAAAGTTTTAATAAGCAGTTGCAATAATTATTATTTTTCTAACCTAAAAGTTAACAAGCATTAATAATAAAGAGGCAATTCTTATTAATACATATCTGTTTTGTTGACAAGTTTAGCATCATTGGTTAGTGTCCTTATAAATAAGGCCCGGCATGGCCAGGTGGTTAGGGCGCTCGACTCGCAATATGCGGGTTGCGTCCCACCAAATATGCTCGCCCTTTCAGCCGTGGGGGTGTTATAATGTGACGGTCAATCCCACTATTCGTTGGTAAAAGAGTAACCCAAGAGTTGGCGGTGGGTGGTGATGTCTAGCTGCCTTCCCTCTAGTCTTACACTGCTAAATTAGGGACGGTTAGCGCAGATAGCCCTCGCGTAGCTTTGCGCGAAAACCATAACAAAAACAAACCTCATAAATATGCTATGCCCCATGTGGCTCAGTGGTAAACCTGGAGGCTTATAACGCTAAAACACTGGGTTTGGAAACCTATGGTGGACACAGCACAGATAACCTATTGTGTAGCTTCGTGCTTAACAATAAACAAATCGTAAAAATATTTTCAATAAAGCATTAAAAAAATTTTCTCTTCAGTTAAAATTTGCACTATATGTTACATTGGAGCTTCAAATTGAATTTAATATTAACTGTAAAGTCCCAATTTTAGTCTTCCAATGACTAGAAAGTACCTGACCAACTACTAGTTCAGTCAGTTTGTTCACCCCTTTAGAGCTTTGTTCTTCACTTCAGCCTGGTAAGCATCTTTGCAGCTGAGTCCATCTAAAGGACTACTTGAAATTAAAAATAGTAGCTCATCTAAACATGATATCTGAAAAACATGACCTGCTGTTCCTAAAGGTCATGCTTCCCCTCACTTTTCATACCTTTACTTCCTCCTTTTACTTCCTTTCCTAAATTTTTCCCTGCTTTCAATCCTTCCACTTCTTCTCTATCTCTAACTAAGAGCGTTTTTACCTTACTACCTTTTTCAATTCTTAAAACTCTTCCAGAACTTTCTGGAAGTCGAAAGAGGTCTACATACATAATCTCATAGTTTATAATTTTCAATCTTTCTTGTTTTCTTCTATCATTTTGGCACTTTTTTTTCCACCAATATTTTTCACTCTCATTTCTTAACTTTTTTTTTCACTTCATCACACCATGAATTCTACACTCAGAATGAATGAACCTTCAAACATCACAAGTTTATATTCTTAAGTAACAGTATTATGACATAATATATTTTCATTATGTACTTAACCTATTTACATTATTGTACTGTTAACCTTCGACATTAAATCTTGCGCTGATTATACGGTTTGGCCACCTTTTGCAGCTAAGATATCCCACACTCAAGTTGACTAATCTCCATAAAATCATAAACATTTTTTGTTGAATTGTAGTCCATTGTTCATGAAATAGGGTCTGAAATTAATTTGCCTTTGTTCATGGTTAATGATGAGAGGTAGAATTTCCTAAAACTCAGGAACAAGTGGTGAATCGCATGATAGATTAGACTTCATATTTATTTTTTAGTTTATAGATGTTGAGAGAGAATATTGGTGACGAAGGTGACTGAAGTCACTATCAAGGTGCTCAAACTTATTTTGAACAATATGAGTGCAGTGTATTGTTGTGTCATTTTATTGGAAGAAACTTTTTATTGTTGTGTTATTTTATTGGAATAAACTTTTTCCATCGGGGTAGAAATGTAACGTTGTGGGTTGGACATGATCAGCCATAACCTCTATTTTAGTTGATTTTCACCATTTAAAGAAACCAAAGCACCCAACTCCTGTCACATAAACGTTCTCCACACCATTACAGCAACTTTGACAACTATATCAACACAAACAGGATCAAGTGCTTCGTGTGATTTTATCAGAACATGTTTACTATACCATCAGAAAAAGAGTGAAATCAGACCACTTCACGCTCTTCCACTTATCCATTGTTGAAATTTATGATCTAAGCTTACAGCACAGAGTTTAAATGACGGAAAACATCTGATGTTATTCTGATAAGCTACGTTTCACATTTATAGCGCTGACTATAGAGAAGTGATACGAAAACATCCCACACCAGGTACTAAACCCTGCTGGCTGTGTAAGGTACTGGCGGTGATGTAATGTATAGGGAATATTCTCATCGTAGGGGGTTTAGTCTTCCAGAAGAGTGAAGAATATATTTTCAAGAATTTGTGATTGAAAGTAAAGAACAGCCTGTTAAAACATGTAAACCACATTATATCTGCTAATATCCCGTGACGTCGAGGCCTTTCGCCTAATACCAGGGCTCATCAAACTTGCTGGAATACGACAGAGACAGTAGTGATTAAGATATAATGTACCTGTCTTTGAAAGCTACGCATCGGCTGCACAGGAAAATGTTTAGTTAAGTTCTCAACAAAAATGATTAACTCATGCCATGTCTATATCGTAAATATCAGATGTTTCTTATGTACATCAGTAATGAGGCGTTTCTCACGATGTGGATTTTTCTGATGTCTCACAGATGAAGGAATCATACACCATGTAATGTATAACAGCCTTTGAAGAATAAAATAGCTGATATACTAATGTAAAATAATTAAATGTAGCATGTAACTCAAATTAAGTTATGAACTTCTATCCATCTTCGAAGTGGTTATTCTAAACTCAGTTTACTCGTAGACGATGAATGCATTTGGTTATAACTCACGATCTTTATTTATCTTCGCAGTTTACAATTTACTGTACATTACTTAAACGATCTTATAAGTTTTCATATTCAAGTTGGGTGCAAAGATACCTAACAGTGTTAGGAAAAATTATTACATCATTCCTTTAGTTAATTTTTATTTGATAGAAGTGTAATATTTTACGTTTGAAAAAATTCTGGTTCTACTTGTTTTGCTAGTGAGAAAGCCAATAATGTAGGGGTTTTATTCTCCATGTAAAGTCGAGACGGCTTAGTCTGTTATGTGATCATTAGCTGGATCAAGTGATATGTCAGCTTCCATCCCTGTCTTGACTGGTTCTTTTTTTTCAAGTTCAGTAGCCAACCCTACATAGCTTTTTTTGTTTAGCGATAATTTTTTCCTAATACTTGTTTGTTTACTTTTTTATGAGATGGTGTACGTGGGTTACTAGGTTATGAAGTATGAATAATAATAAAATAGGTAGTCAAAGAGAGTGTAGACTGTTTCGCTCTGTCAAATAATGATAAAATTATAGGTACTGTTAGAACAAGGTACACGCTAGGCCTGTTGAAGAAAGATGATGAGCGAAGATAAGAAATCTCGGTTTTGGCTATTCACCGGTTTTCAATTTTGGAACGCTCTGGATAGCTGAAACCGGCATGTACACCGTAGATAGAGCGACTATGACAGGTAGATCTTCATATCTAGCTTCTGGTGACCTGTAGAGAAAAAAAAATCTAGATGATATTTGTATTTCTTTAATACAGGCGTCCATGCCATCCATACATAGAGAGTCCTAACGCACTCTCTAATGCACAAGATAAACGCATATGTATGTTTTCTATATTGTCTTTTCTGGTTGTTTGTTTGTTTCTAGTTAAGCACAGAGTTACACAATAGGCTATCTGTGCTGTGCCCACCACGAGTACGAAACCAGATTTTTAGCGTTGTACGTCCGCAGAAATACAACTGAGCCACTTTTAATTTGAAACTAAAACGAATATTTCCGAAAGGCCTTAGATGAGCCACTAATATATATACTGAAATTTTAAAATTCAAAAGCGAAAGGAGAGAAAAAACAAAGTGGAAAATATATCTAAACAAAAAAGCCGCAAGCACTAGCCGTCTCAGTTTTTAGAGTTGAGTTAGAGTTCGGGTTAGGAAAAATAATTCTTAACTTAATACAAAACCCTTCTAACTATTTAAGGTAGAGTTCGGGTTAGGAAAAATAATCCTTAACTTAATACAAAACCCTTCTAACTATATAAGTTAAAGTTTTGATTAGGAGCAATAATTGTTAACTTAATAAAAACTTTCTAACTATTTAAGGTAGAGTTCGGGTTAGGAAAAATAATTCTTAACTTAATACAAAACCCTTCTAACTATATAAGTTAAAGTTTTGATTAGGAGCAATAATTCTTAACTTAATAAAAACTTTCTAACTATTTGAGTTAAAGTTTTGATTAGGAGCAATAATTCTTAACTTAATAAATACTTTCTAGCTATTTAAGGTAGAGTTCTGGTTAGGAAAAACAATTCTTAACTTAATACAAAACCCTTCTAACTATATAAGTTAAAGTTTTGATTAGGAGCAATAATTCTTAACTTAATAAAAACTTTCTAACTATTTGAGTTAAAGTTTTGATT
>NW_013667720.1:107777-120466 GCF_000517525.1 Limulus polyphemus
AAAAACTTTCTAACTATTTAAGGTAGAGTTCTGGTTAGTAAAAATAATTCTTAACTTAATAAAAACTTTCTAACTATTTAAGGTAGAGTTCGGGTTAGGAAAAACAATTCTTAACTTAATACAAAACCCTTCTAACTATATAAGTTAAAGTTTTGATTAGGAGCAATATTTCTTAACTTAATAAAACTTTCTAACTATTTAAGGTAGAGTTCTGGTTAGGAAAAATAATTCTTAACTTAATACAAAACTTTCTAGTTAGTTAAGGTAGAGTTCTGGTTATAAAATATAATTATTAATTTACTAAAACACTCACAACTATTTAAGTTAGAGTTCTGGTTGAGAAAAATAATTCTTAACTTAATACAAAATCGTTCTTAACTTAATACAAAACCTTCTAACTATTTAAGTTAGAGTTTTGTTGGAGAAAATAATTCTTAATACAAAACTCTAATTACTTACGAAGAGCTTGTTAATCTTCTACATTAAAAAGTCGAAAACTAGAGACCTTAATACGGTCGTAAAAGTAAAGAAGAGAGTAGCAGTATGTTTGTACGGTGTTTTCTATATTTAAACAGTGGCCAAGGTAAAGCTACTATATTTATATAATCTCAATGTGTCCAATCCAGCCTGACACAACGAACACTAAATCTTACTTACGCAGTCATTAATACTTGTAGGGAGCAAATAATCCATTAGCTTTCGATGTTTGTAAATAAAAGATTGAAGTCGCGCTGAAGTAAGGTAAACGACCATCCTTCTAAGCCATCATTAGTGGTAAGAGATAACGGCAAAAGTGATGGCGAGTTCAGCCTGAACGTAACCAAGTTTTAATACTGTGAATAATTCATTCATTGAATAGCATGCTCTACTTCAAGTGGGTTGCGGAGGTTGTAATTCCATACATTATATCTGAGTTCCCACCGAATATTTAAGTTTATCCTATACGTATCCTACTCAGCTATTTTAAATCATACATTCTCAGTTCTTTGCTGACAACTCTGACAGATGACGTGTTTCCAAAATCTAAATAAAAAATACTATTGACAGTAAAAGTAAGTTAGTTGGTTATTGTTAAATCAGTACTGGCTCACACAGAAATCAGGCAAAAAAAAAGGAAATTAGTTTAGGGTAAAAGTTATGACTCATAATGCGTTTCTAGAACTCTTTATCTGGAGACATAAGAGGCCAAAAGGTTAGATTGTGGGGTGAGAAAAACATTAACACTATCAAGTCAGTGGGAGTCACAATTTAGAGAATTATAAAATATCTCATTTGGGGGACAGCTGGGGTGCAGAGCTCTCCAATGAGACGTCTAACGCCACTCCACGCTACCCCAATGAACACGCCCCTGGTTATGAGAAGAAAAGATTCTCTAACAGAAGAATGATCCTAAATTAAAAACAAAAACGGCAAATCACATTACCGTGTGATTTCTTATGAGAAGAAAAGATACTCTAACAGAAGAATGATCCTAAATTAAAAACAAAAACGGCAAATCACATTACCGTGTGAATTCAATTTCTAGATAAACTTTTGACGTATATTATTGCTATGGTTTTTATTAGCAGATACGTATTCATATTAACAGCCGCTTCAAAAAACAACACGATAACGTGACAAATACAAATGTATTCCATGTGTACATTTGTTTTCCTCTAAAACAATGGTGTTGATCAGGAATCTGAGAAACAACTTAAGCTCGTGTCTAATCATGTGCCAGGGTCACCAGAGGGATGCATCTTTTCCTAAGATATCCCTCGAGGATCATTAGCTACAGAGCAGAGATCTCCCATCTTGTTCCAGAACACTCAGCAGGTTCAGCTACTTTATTTTTGAACAGTACCAGCATGTGTCGCAATGTATCTTGTCTGCCTCTATCTTAGTTTTTTAAAGCTAAAAACGTTTAGAAATATATTTTTTTCTAAATCTACTTTTATGGTGTGTGTGTGTGTAATTATTGAAGGTGAATTAGCCATAACACACCCATAAAACACGACGCGCACGTTTAAATTCTAAAAAGTGGTTACAAAGAAAGCGACATGTTTAAAATTAGCATATCTTAAAAACTACTTACCCTAGGGTAATTAAATTTCACAAGAGGCACTTTGAAAGTCCATAAACTTTATTCAGAAAAGCTTGGATACGGTAAAGAGTGTTTAAAAAAAAACTGTCACAAAAACAAATAGGTATGTTTACCATCATTCTCATTGAGCATACGGTCCCCCAGTGGTACAGCGATATGTCTGCGGACTTATACTGCTAGAAACCGGGTTTCGATACCCGTGGAGGGCACAGCACATATATTCCTTTATGTAGCTTTGTGCTTAATAACAAAAAACAGCAACAACAATGATCCTATCAAAACATGAAGCTAATGAAAGCAGGATCTATTCTTGATAATGTTAATTGATCCTTAAAAATCTCATTTTCTAAACGTCGTTTTCAATTCTCGAAATTTCGTGAGTTATTCCAGTAGGCATCTGCTTTTAGGAACCACCACATCCAAAAATGTGACGGAGAAAATGCCGATATTCTGAGCAGCCTCGGCTGCTGTTTTTCGCCAAGAACGAGGAGCATGTTTTACGGACCCACTTGTTTCGTACGGACGATTTAATTGTTTTACGTCTTCATGGCACTTGCAAGAAAGTGGGCGTCCATATTCTCTTTAGGTTTGCCAATTGACCAAAGTATGACTGCCATTATTTTGTAGAACAGTCAAACAACATTCGCCCGATTCTACACATTCTCACGCATTTTATTCAGATCGGTAATCTGGTTATATTGAAAGATAAAAGTGAGTTAGGTGTATAGTATAATATTTGGCGTGAGTTTAGCGTGTGATGGAGCTTTGAATTTTGAAGTTGGCGAGCCGGGTTCGAATCCGTGCAATACTACAAAAATATTTCTCATACTTTAAGCTGTGGATGCGTTATACGAGTGGTAGTCAATCCCTTAGCGTTGATAGTGGATGTTAGAATGCTGCTGACTGGCTGCCTTCCCTTTGATCAGCAGCTCAAAATTAGGGACGGCGGCAGAGAGCCTTAGTAACCTTGTCATAAAATACAAAAATACAAACACAATATAATATAATTTTTAAACAAATCGTACCAACGCCAAACTTTCCTGAATAAAAGGGTGTAGAGTTTGATTTCCCCTAGAATACGTAAGATTTAAGACATAATAACTGTAAATGTGTGTGTGTGTGGGGGGGGGGAGTTGCTTTATAATCACCTCGCATTTATTGGTTAAATATCTTAATAAGTCATTTTCTACTATGAAACTCTCACAAAAATAGCACGTTCAATATGGTGTGCATTTTACAGAACATAAAATGCAGAATATTATATATTCATTGAATACAGATTTTAATCATTTTTGATCTATGTGTTTCCCACATTACTGTCCAGCTCCTCTTGATGCTTAGATAAGATTAGGCTCTTCAGGTGTTTATAAAGTTTAAGTAGTTTTTGATTTATGGATAGAAAGTTTCACGCTATGTTTCGTTTTCGTTATACTATTCGAAGAATCTTTTACGTTATCTGATTACCATGTCATCAAGTTTTCTCTTAGCTCTAAATAAAGCGTTTTCAAAGTTTTGTAGGTGTGAGACATTTCTTTCCACAGGCAAAGCCTTTAATATTTTACCAACTTTTATATCTCTCAGTAAACCCATCAAGAAACCATACGTGCTCTAGTTCTATAAGCACGGATATTATTCAATAAATATCATAGCCAGAGTGATTAATGTTCACTCCTAATGTCGGTTTGGATAAGCGATTAGCGTCATCTTGATGCTCATAATTTCTTTCTAGAATGTGATTAATATACAGTCCTTAGTTAAGTAGATGTGCAGAGTTAGCTTGGGTTCGAGAGATAGATTAATAAAGATTGCTAGAGATAACTTACTAACCTAGTCATTACTTTGCATTAGGGTAACTTTGGTGGTTTTAAGAGAAGCCTCTTGTTTTTACTTACCAACCACTGCGTATATTTTAGCGAAAATCCAATGTCCTCGACAGGCAAAGGCTTTTAAACGAAAGGTTGAGAAAAGAAGTGATATTTAACTGCATTAAAACAATATCTTATGAAATGATGGTCGCAAAAAGAATTCGCGTTGCTCTTCTGTAAATCGGACAAAAAAGTAAGAATTAACAGTTATTGAAACAAATTTTTTTTATGTAGAATGATCCCTAGGCTACCACCTTTTCAAAAATAGACTTCTTTTTTGGTCGTTTCATTCAAGTTTTTTATTTCGTCTACAAAATGTGAAGATGCTCTGTTAAATATGATAAACAAGAGTATTTAACAGATAAGCAGAAATAAAATACATCATTAAAATACACATAGCAATAAAATAAAAACGGCGTATGTACTATTATTTTTCCAAATTTCATACCTTAAAGTAACATCTTTATTCCAAAATATTTTTGATTCGCCGATCTTATGGTCTCCGGTTTGTGCCCATTATTTTATTTTATTTTTCTGGTACTAATGCTTCACGGTATTTTGTGAAGCTTTTCTGGATCGATATGTCTAGCTGTAAAAGCCACCTACCGTTTCTAGATGAAAACATATTTTATTATTTATCTTAAGCTTTAGAAATGAATTTCATTCTATTTGCATAAACTTAGAAATTAAAAAAGACTATTAGAAAATAAAAAGGCATTGTTCGTCATCGCTGTAAATGTGAAAAATTGTCTAAATAAAACTATACGCAGTCACTATAGTTCGCTATTAACTATCGATTTATTTGTGGCAAAGTTAGTAAGGCCATTTGCCGTCGTCTCTAATTTCGGCTCCCTGGTGGCTCAGCGGCATGTCTGAGGGCTCCTCACGCTAAACATCGAGTTTCAATACCCGTAGTTGGCAGAGCACAAATAGCCTATTATATAGCTTTGTGCTTCTGAACAAACAAACCTTAAATTTGAACTGGTGACCACAATGAAGGCAACTGCCTGGTAGCACCCACCGCCAACCCTTAGGCTACTCTTTACCAATGAATAGTGAAATTGGCCGTTACATTATAACACACCCAAGGTTTCGATTCCTGATTCTCAGATTGTAAATCGAGTGCCCTAGCCACCAGACCATGTCAGCCCCACTTTGTGTGCATGTTAAATTTTCACGCAAAGCTGCTAGAATGATGTTTACTCTAGCCATCCCTAATTTTGAAGTGATAGACTAGAAGGATTTGACGGTCACTCTTATAATGCACTGATGCCTTCAATATGAGAAACGCGATTTTCTATTTTAATTTTTGTGTAACGGGATGCGAACCACGGAATTCCACACCCACAGTTTTTCACGGAGAGAAAGAGGATAGTATATATATATACTTTTGTTTCTAAATTAATATGTATCAGCGACATAAAAACAACAGAACATGTTACTTGCGGATATATTTACTTCAAAGATTATACAAGTGGCTTTTGAAGATGATAAGAAAGTTCTGATTAAAACTTAATCCTTTATATTTGTTTCTAAGAACCTACTAAATCCTCCTGAACTAACGGAATTTGAGAGGAAAAAAAATATGTTAATGGTATTTTTTAAGAAAAAAGTTTACCTACGGTATGAGAACTTGTACGAAAAACACGGATAAATAAAAAAAGATATCTTGCCATTATTCCATGAACTAGCTTAGATAAACAAGAGAGAGGAAGTGGAATAGTACGGCGGTATTTTATAAGTTAGTTGTCGTGCACAAAGTGTTAGACATTTGATAAAACAACACTCTCTTTATTTTAACTTATGTGTACGTAATGGAAGACATTTCACAGCATACAATTCTTTGTGAGTCACCTCACGTGAACAGAAGGGAAGATATACAGTAACATGACATTATCTTTCAAGTTAGCTTATGAGTACAGGTTGGAAGAAATTTGATAATTCAGCATTACTTCGTGAACTTGCTTTGAGTACAGGGCGAAATACATTTGCCAGTATAAAATTAATTCGTGAGCTAACTTTGGGTACAGAGAGGAAGACATTTGACAGTAGAGCATTACTCTGTGAGCTAGCTTTGAGTAAAGGGTGGAAGACATTTGACAGTACAGCATTACTTTGTGAGCTAGCTTTGAGTAAAGGGTGGAAGACATTTGACAGTACAGCATTACTTTGTGAGCTAGCTTTGAGTAAAGGGTGGAAGACATTTGACAGTGCAGCATTACTTTGTGAGCTAACTTTGGGTACAGAATAAAAGAGGGTTGATACTACAGCATTGTAACGTAAGCTAGTTTAGAGAATAGAGAAGGGAGATAGCACGACTTTACTTTTCATATTAGCTTACTTGAACAGAATTGAAGACATTTCATAGTACAGAATTACTTTATACAGAGTGAAAAAAAGGTAAGCTGATCTATTGAGACTCGAAGAAATATGACAGGATGGTATTATATAAAGACCATATTCATTATTCCAATAATTTGAATCAGTTCTAATTTTCTCTATTTTACAACTTAGTGATAACTTAGCAAACTCGTGTATAAGCAGTGTTGTTTGCATCAGTAGTTAGATATAATTTAGTACAATATTTCAAGGCATAAATACTCTTTCATCTAATATATACTGCAGACCATTATGCTAATGTTCTTTACAAAAACCAACGATTTCACTTTTTACAGAGATGAGAGTTATAAAGTTTCTGAATAAAGTCTGAAAAGGTTGGTTTTGAAGAAAGGGAATAAGGTACGCCATAAGTAATTTCTTTAGAAAGCTTATAAAGAAATATTCTTAAATCTGGAGCGCAACGTACTACCTTATGGAATGACCATTAAATTGTAAAAACTCATATGTTGACGTATATATACATGTATATATACATATATATATAGGCGGTTCAAAAGAAAGGTAACGGACTAAATTTAATTCTTTGGCAAACGAAATTCTGTGATACGAGTTTTAAACTTACTCTGTTTGAAATATTAATAAGTGATACATTTTATAAGAAGGGGTTGCAGATGCGAGCTCTGAAAACATGGACAACATATTTAGTACCAACTTATTTGGTTCATGGCAAATTACAGATCATTCGAAAATGCAATGCTGCTAATAGTAGACTATTATTGGGGTATTTTCGTTACAGCCTTTAAAGCTTTTAGTGTTCTCTATAGAAGCAGAAAGCCTCGCACAGACGAGCGTTTAGTGAAAAGAAAAATCTACCCATCCAAAAAGCCATCGCAAATGAAGATGGACATATATCCTGGTTCCTTTGACAATATAATAAACAAGGATTTGTAGGTGGCCAATGCTCATGACTCAAACCTTTACCAGCTTCTGGCAACTCATCAAAATCAATTGCTGTTTTCGTGAAAAAAGATGAATGGAGTAACTGGAACCAAACCAATCCCGTTCGACAGCATACTTTTTAAGTCCCCCTATGTAGCTCTAATAGACTTTTGTGTCTTTGGTTTTGTAAGCTGATGGAAACTCCTTAAATGTGGGTTCTTAGGTTGACTTCGCTTTACTTGAGCAGAAATTTGTTTAAATGAAAAATGCAATGCAAGGCAGTAGCGCGTAATTATGATCATCAAACTGATCACGAGAGATGAATAATGTTTGTTTGCAGATACTCATTAGAATAGTTTGTGAAAATTCTACTATTCAGTCAGACAAGAATAACTCAAGCCGCTACCTGAACTGATAGATTAGCAAGAAGGCAACTAGTCAACGAACCCATTGCCAGTTTTGAGTTATTCTTGTCTGACTGAATAGTAGAATTTTCACAAACTATTCTAATGAGTATCTGCGCTACCTGAACTGATAGATTAGCAAGAAGGCAACTAGTCAACAGAACCCATTGCCAGTTCTTGAGTTATTCTTGTCTGACTGAATAGTAGAATTTGATCAACACGCATATAGTGAATCCACGACCCCAAAATGTGGTGTGCGTTTCTGCGCTAACAGTGGCGAATCAAAAATACTCAAATTCAATATCAGATTCTAAACACTAAGCCACTCTCGGCCCACAATGTAGGAAGCAATTCCAAAGACAGCAGGAGACTCGTAACATAATTTTTATAAAGTACGATTAATTAACTTTTAGTAATGAAACACATACATACACACAAAAGCTTTTTGTAAACGAAAAACACAACAAAGCCATTAAAACTGAGCACACGGGATACTTTACGTATTAGTAAGGACAAGACGTTAATTTTCTGTGCCAGTTACATAATACTTTAAAGTTATAAATTTATCATTTCATTACAATATGAATGCTATTTGTAAAAATATAGAATACAGTACCTAAAACAATGAAGTCAAATGTAAACTTTAAACACAGAAAAACTATGGCTAAATCATATCATTGAAATAGAACAAAATGTATATCAAGATACCGTGCTGTGTAAAAACTAAAATATCTAAGTTGATCTGTAGTTTATTGTATACGTATATAAAAGTTTTAATAACCTTCAAGCTTCATAGCTCTTTAAAAGTGCTCGTCATTAGATTGCACCTTAACTGTAACTGAACATATCGCAGTTGTAGTCAGACATTATGAAAAACTCTTTTAAAATACTGGAACGCTTGTGGGTTAATAAAACTTTCATATTTCAACGTGGAGTTTCGGTCCATATGTTTTGTTTTTTCTTTCATAAATAAATAATAATACTTTCATATTTCATCGTGATGCCTCAGTTCGTAAGTTTTGTTATTTCTCTAATGAATAATTGATAAAATTTTTATTATTTAACGTGGTGCTTCAGTTCGTAAGTTTTGTTTTTCTTTAATCGATAACCACGTTTAAATGACATTGAAACAACGTATTAAACGTCAATAATATCAACTAAACGTTTTAGGACTGAACAGTTCGCATCATCTTGCCAATTGAAACAATTAAGGCTGAACAGTATTGTTTAAGTATTATCATGTCAGTTTAATTTAGTAAGACTGAACAGATCTTAAGTATTATCTTACCAGTTGAAACCAATAAGAAGGAACAGTATCTTAAGTATTGTTTGGCCGACTGAAACCAGTAATAGTGAGCACTATCTTAAGTATTATCATGTCAGTTTAATTTAGTAAGACTGAACAGATCTTAAGTATTATCTTACCAGTTGAAACCAATAAGAAGGAACAGTATCTTAAGTATTGTTTGGCCGATTGAAACCAGTAAGATTGAATAGTATCTTGCGTATTTGTCTTGCCAGTTGAAACTAGTAAGATTGAAAAACTGCTGGATATAAATAACACAACATTTAAAAAACTGCACAAATGTTAATTAAAAGTCAGAACGACGTGAAAATAGAAACTGGCACTACACGTTTCAACTTACTAAAATGTATTTCAACAACGTAGGTATTATCTTACAATTTTGAACCAAACAACGCGTAACCTGTTAGATGAAAATTTCTATATCAATTCAACAAGTAAATATTGCCATAAAGCGACTGTACACGCATTAGTGCACAAAACTTAATTAATTGTCTTTAATTTAATTAAACATACAGTGAATATCATTCTAAAGTTATTTTCTCCAAGAAGTGTAATCATAATTACGCTGCAGTACACAAGTAGAAAGCTACTCATTATTGAGTTTTTCACATACAAATGAAGAACTTCATACAGAAATCAACTTTATTCTTGGCTCAGCCAAGTGGAGTTTTCGTGCATGTCTATATTAAATACCTTTCTTACTCTTTCTTTACTAATAAAAATATAAAATGTTTAATTAAATAAAAATTAAATATCCCATTTCGAGTATTTTTCAGATTTTGTTCAAAAATGCTAAAACACTTCCGTTAATAGACTGATTCATTACGTAAACTAAAACTAGGTGTCTATTGAGTTTCATTCACTAAAATACATCAGTTAATAGACTGTTTCATTACGTAAACTAAAACTAGGTGTCTATTGAGTTTCATTCACTAAAACACATCCGTTAATAGACTGATTCATTACGTAAACTAAAACTAGGTGTCTATTGAGTTTCATTCACTAAAACACACCCATTAATACACTGATTCATTACGTAAACTAAAACTAGGTGTCTATTGAGTTTCATTCACAGTTTTTCGATTTTTCCCCAGTTAATGTCATCATCAAGTGCTTTGGTTTGAAGCGTAGACGATCATGACCTTTCCCGGTCACAGACACTTGTGATTACATCAGTCACATTCTCTTTGTGTAGTCAAATTGTTTAACTGTCCAGGATCTATTCTCGTTCTCTACCTCTACTTCTTTTCCCCACAATTTTCCACTTGTTACCAAGTGTTCCATCACATGACCACAGAATGTTGCTTGTTTTTTTCGTACTTTTGTTATCAATGTTTTTTTTTTTTGGTTGAACTTCTTCAGTTGTTTTCCAGTTTCTGTATAAAACCCTAAACATTCTACACAGAAACTATATTTCGGTCACAACAAGTGATTTTTCCATTTGTTTGTTTATTGTCCGTGATTCGCAACCGTACATCAAGATTGGTTCGATGTAGCAGCTAAGAACTCTTTTGCGCACTTTCGTCCAATTAATATGGAATGTTAAAAAAACGAAGCTGTTTTGGTGTTGCAAGTAATGGAAGTTTGAATGAATTACTATATATTCATGGTGGCACAAACTTCCAAGCTTACATGTGGTATATATCACAGTTTCAAGGTTATAACAAAGGTTATATGGTGTGTCCTATATATCTTCCCACAGCTATGCTCTAGAGATGGATATATATGGTCATAATAGTGACAGAATTGAAGTAGCATCAATATTAAAATTAAAATTATTTTTTACCTCTTAACAAAACATTTTTTTTTATACAAGCGAAAAAATTTTGGCTTTGACTTCGAAAACAGTTGTTGAAGGTTTACATGCTTATAGTTATTATTTCTCCAGCCAATAATCGAACGTTCATTATTCTTCGCTTGTATAGTGAAATTATATTATTTTTGTGAAGTACATTTTCAAAGTATTTCACATAAAAATTTGTTCAATTTACACACCAAAGTATATATAGCTATGTTATTTAGATTTGATCATTATAAGTCGCTACTTATAAGGACTTCTCAATCGTCATTACGTACGCACTATTACAATGTTTTACAAATGTCTGTCAGGACAGTTTGACTAATATGTCTTAAGCAGAACAGGATGAAACTTTTTAAAGTTATCTTAATTAATTGGCTAAAGTGACAAAATTAATACTTACATTATATATGTTCTGTTGTTAACATTTAGAGGACAAAGGTCTCTAATGTCTTCCTATAATGTATGACCAAAAAATAGACATCTAATATCGAAGTTTCGTCACCTGTAATAGAACGATAATATTAATAGGGTATATCTGTAACAATTATCTTGTATTTTGCCACGTCATTATTTTTCTACGTCTATGGAGTCCTATGAAGACCCACTTGTGCAATATTTCTGTTTGAAATCATTTTTCTTACTTTGGATCCGGTTATTATCATAACATCTTTCACCAACTTCACTCTTCATTGTTTTATACTAATGCGGCAAGAAAATATTAAAAGTTAATATTCTCTAAAGATGGCGCTGGCTATTTTGCTATAAAAATATTGTAAATATTAAAGTGTTAAAATTCATCTCTTGTTTCATCTTGAAGTGTTTTAACCTTTTATTTTATGATGCAAACGTACAGCATTTAAAAGATATACACTAAACAAAATCTACACCAATAATCTCATGTACTTTCTACATATCAACCAAAAAAAAGTGCAATTCGCTCAGTAGAACCAGTCGCATGGTTACACATTAGAAATTCCAATGTCCAATAAAATTGAAATACTTTTTTAGTTACGGAACCAGTATTTTTTTGCCTCACTGCTTACTGAGTGATTTATAATAATCACGGTAAACTATGGTTAGCGAGTCATGAAATGCCTTGTGAAGTGCGAGATTTTTAAGGACAAGACTAAAAGCAATTGTTTCATATTTTTCTTTTGTCTTCCAGTACTGGTGGGAGGAGATGAATAGGTTATATGAAAGCAAAGAAATTGGAAAAATATGCTCATTTTATAGACCCTTGTCCTTTGTATAATTCTCATACCCTTCAAGCAAAAACAATGAACTTTATTTAACACTGCGTATATCTTATATGTAGCAGATTATTCTATTATCACAAATTACTGATGGCTTTCCCATCACACTCATTAAACATTCAACGTTATAATTATGATGCGTGGATTATATGAATCAATTAGTCTTCTGTCGTATTCTTCAGACAGAAGATTAACAAAAAAAGAGTTTGAAATTGGGTTTATAACGTGCTCTAGGCCACTTTCCATCTATACAGTGAATTACAGCGTTTACTTATATTTTGTACATAATATATTCTATAGACGTTCCTCATTGAAAAAAAGGGGTTCAAACATTTACCGATTCCCACGTACAGGAACACGTTATAATAAAATAAATACGTGAAGCAAAGTTGTTATAATAGCGTTTGTAATATAGAATATATCTCACATACAAGATTTGACAGAATCTCTGTAGAGAGTTATATATTTTCAACCAGTGTTTATTACCGAATATTAACAGTAAGATGTGTATTTGAAAGAAGTTTGATTTAATATTTTTAGTGTTTGAAATCAACACGCGGCCTAGTGGAAAACGTTACCATTTGTAGTGAACGACAGCATTACAGGACTCAAACAAGCCTTCCTTAGTATGTTTGTTTGAATTTCGCGCAAATTAGGGAAGGCTATCTGCGACTAGCCGTCCCTAATTTTAGCAGTGT
>NW_013667720.1:121264-122114 GCF_000517525.1 Limulus polyphemus
CTTAGTATGTTTATTAACCTGGTTTGTTTTATGGTATGTCTTTTCTATAAAACCTTGGCGTGGGGACGGATCAGTTTCTTTCCATGAACTTTCCGCCATGGTAAACTACGTTATAAATAAAGTATATTTTGTGGATTATTAGCTAATCAAATAGTAAAGTGTAGAAATAGAAACTAAAACAGCGATACGAAAAATTATACATTGAAAAAAAAACAGATTTATAACTAGAAAAACAAATTACAAAAAACACATTGAGAGACTACCAGATAGAAAGTTATAATTGCAGATAAACAGAGAAGTAAAGAAACCAAAATAGTAATTACCCATCTAAAGTTTTAAAACAGACGTATATGTAAAAATAACAAAACACCATTTACATCAGCGGACGCCCAAACATTTGACTCTAAGTGTATTGTTTTATTTAACATTTATCAGCTCATTTTAGACATACACAAAAAGATAGATAGTTTGGCGACTAAATGTACTTTACTAAAAAATAATTTAGGTGGATGGATGAATCAATATATAAGTAGATTTGATGAGTTATCTACGAGATTGTATCTCTGATTTAGGCCGCTTCTACAGTTTTTTAATATATTTTTTTATCCAACAAATAAGTTAGTGTTTCTAATAAAGAAGGAAATTTGAAAAAATTAAAAAACTGAGTAAGTCCAATATCTTCCTGTACTAAAAAACTGTGTAAGTCCAATATCTTCCTGTACTAAAAAACTGAGTAAGTCCAATATCTTCCTGTACTAAAAAACTGAGTAAGTCCAATATTTTCCTGTACTAAAAAACTGAGTAAGTTCAATATCTTCCTGTACTAAAAAACTGAGTAAGTCCTAATATC
>NW_013667720.1:123114-131802 GCF_000517525.1 Limulus polyphemus
AGTCCAATATCTTCCTGTAACTAAAAAACTGAGTAAGTCCAATATCTTCCTGTACTAAAAAACTGAGTAAGTCCAATATCTTCCTGTAATAAAAAAAAACTTCCGCATTTATTAGTTGTTCACACAAATTGCGTATAATTTTCGGCATGTTCAGATATAATGCGATGTTGATATTAAGGTGACAATTTCATTATACCTACTGGAGCTGAAGAGGAGCAGCACCTAAGGACTTGTGAGATTCTGGTGAAATCTAAGTTCGACTTTCCCGCTTCGCCTTAAATTGTCATATTGGTCTATTTTTTCCCTCTACTGCTAATCATGAAATCGTTTGTTTAGTAATAAAATCTATCTTTTAATCCTAAAACTCCCTGTGACTCAGAGAGAAGTGTAGGGACTTATACCGCTAAAAGTTCTTTTAATCCTAAGAACTCCCTGTGACTCAGAGGGAAGTGTAGGGACTTATACCGCTAAAAACTTGGTTTCGATATCCGCGATGGGCAGAGAACAGGTAGCCCATTGTGTAGCTCCGTGCTTAACAGCGAATAAACAAACATAAATTCTAAGAAACCCTTAAATTAAAACTAATAGTACTAGTAGTTTTCTAAGTTCTTGGACATATCTTTTTGTATATCCACTTCGATATCGTTACAACTGTCATAAATATATAGCTTGTTTGCTCGTTTTTATAGGTCATTTTGAGGATACGTCTTCAAAGTAACACATTAAACAACTCAACATGTGTGTACACGTGTGTAGGTAGGTGGATATTCGCCAATAAAGTAAATATAAAAATGCCTCAAGGTAGGACAAAGTGAGAAAGAAATGGTTTCTAGAATAAAGAAATAGGGACTTTGGTGTAGAAGACATCTCAAGTTCTATTTTGTTTGTATTGGAAAAAGCCTTCAAGCAAAGAAAAATATTTCCCACCTCCAACAATTCCAAATGGCAAGTTCATTTTGAAGGTTTTTTTTTTCTCTTTTCCATGTAGTTTGTTACTGTTACGTATTTAGTTACTGCAATAACGTTCTATACTTTTTATGTATTCTACATTACATTTTACTCGACCTCGATTGTATTATATATATTATCTGCTACACAAAATCCTTTCTGGATTAAGTGCGTCCATACTAAAAGTAAAATCAATTCATTTCAGTACAAACTCGTGCAAGTCTAAAATTTTCTAAATGCAATCAAAACTATGAAATACGCTAAAATGAATTTAACAAGCGAATAAAATCGCATAACCTTATCTCCACCGAGCTGACAGTTAACGACGACCACCATAAGATAACGTATTACCCCGTAGAGTGGAAGATGTTTGAAATTAGAACAGACGTTTGTGGTGGAAATTTAAAACCTGAAATATGACATAAATATTTTAATAGAATCTTATCTTCTGCGATGCTACTATACTTAAAAACTTTTATTTTGTATAAAACTATTGCCTTATGAAGCAAGATATATCTATGTATTTTATATCATTTTAAGGTATGTTAGTGAGTATTTCTTAAACTAATTGCTTCTACAGAAACTATATGTATATATATATATATATATATATGAGTTGCTATACCTGTAAACTAACCACTTCTCCCGTATTCACAATAACAGAAGAGAACGAACAAAGCATGCGGATTAAATTTAATCATATCAAAGAAAGATGTATCCTGTTTTTTATTTCTTAAGAAAGATTTTTTTTTATTGAAAGCGTACCTCTAAAACCAGGATGTCTGAGTTAAGTTATAGCATGGTGATGACTTCGTTCCTCCCATATGGGTTCAAATATTGGAATTGATGAAAAGGTGGAGACGGGATGGCGGCTGCATCCTCGTGTTGCACGTGTACTGTGTGGTAATGAATCTACAGAGTGTTTATTCTCTTTCTTTCTGTTCACATTCTGAGATCGAGCAGAAAATTTTATTTGCGTTGAGCAACTGATCAATGCTGATGGCATTCATTGGAAACATACCTCAGATATTTCAAGAATAAATTAATCCTAGTTTCATACATGCCTGCTTCCTAGTTATCTGATTTACATGATGAAATGTAGGAACTTTATTTTTTATCTTGAGAAAAAGAAAGTTGATTTGGTGAGCTTTCCAAATTAAAAACTTTGTTTAACTTTGCGTTCTGAACGTATAAAGTACATTCAACTCCATTTGAGCATCTGAAAAAAACCAGGATATATCATCTATTAAGCTCAGAAGTTTATCATTGTTGCGGTTTTTTTTTCTGGTTAACTTTCTTTTTCAGGACATTGAAAAATATCGTTTAAAACCTAACAATTCTTGTTATTTATTCCGTATTTATGTTCGTTCATAATAGATGATTTTCTGCCAGTTGGCTGCACTTTCTTTAACCAACTAAATTATTATAAACATACAGATTGACAAACACGTAGTTAATTATATCACAAAAACAGTTAACGGAACAGTTTGAACCTGCACGTGAAAGCTGGGAATACTGAATTACTCTAAACACACAGACTGACAAGCACGTAGTTAATTATATCACAAAAACAATTAGCGGAATAATTTGAACCTGCTCGCGAAAGCTGAGAATACTTAATTAATTTATTGCACGTGACATGTTTATTGGTCAGATCATGTATAGAACCCCGAATAAGTGTTAATAACCTCTAATAATGCGGATCTAAAAACAGTTGATCAAAGGTTGCACAGCCAATGGGCCTAGGTAATATTCTTTATCATATTCCGTGGGGGGGGGGGATAGAATTGCTCCATCGTGCGTCTATTTGGCAATATCTCTGTTCATTCAGAAACACCAGTCCAGTAAAGCGTGCGTATTAGTTTCTTAAGTAAGCAGCATTATTGATACTACATGTAAGATACTAAATCCATTTATAAGAATGTGTTACAATAGTGTCACAAAGAAATAATATACATGCCATGTTTAACTAATAAACAGTGATAAAACGTAAGATGGATTCCGGTAATAATATTTTATCTCGTAGAGTTTGAGTGGAAAGAGGTTTTGCTTAGATGTTGTTTTATCCCTCAGATTACCAGCTTATTTTCATACCCAAATTAACGAATGTTACTAATTTATTATCAGGAACCCTGTAATCAATAAAGCCATGAACGCGCAAATAATTTGACGCATAAATAGCTAAAAAGATTTTTTCAGAATGTTATGGGGTCCAACCCTATCGGTAATTCTAGAATTAAATTCTGACACAACTGGACCCAAGATGGCGATGTTCTAATTTTCTGGGTGAAAATGTTGCACATTTCTTTGAACTTTGTACAAAGTTATATATATTTGGTTAATGTGACGTTGCAGGATTAAATATTCTTTTAACTTTACATTATTTTTTCTCTTAGTTGCACTGGTAATGGGACTGATGTAAAATAAAATGTTATTAAATTTATTTTCTTGTTTTATATAACCAAATTAAAAAGTGGATGTTTCTGGTAATTTAAGCACCAAATTAACACAGAACTTAGTGATAAAAGAGGGCTCCCCTTGTCACAAAATTGCTGCAATTTCCAGTAGCAACGCTATGTTAAAGAGTATAATTTCTTGAACATTTCCAATTAGTATTCATATTATATACTTGTCACTATATTGTTTTAAAGCAATGACTTGAAGTATATCAGATACTCGGAAGTTTCAATAATTTCTGTTTTATTTGTGAAATAATTTTCGTTTTAAGAATCAATAAGCATCTCTTTTGATATCAGTTGTCCTCTCATTATGATCAGTCACACATAATAAGCCTTCCAGTGACTCGGCGATAAGGCTGAAGGTTTATAACGCTAAAAACCGGGTTTCGATACCCGTGGTGAGCGCAGCACAGATAGTCCATCGTGTAAGCTTTGTGCGTAGCGACAAACAATACATACTAAATTAAACTGAAGAGCATTTCTTAACATACTAAAGTTATGCTGTATCTCGTTTATTATAATTGGAAAAAGACTATGCAGCATCGCATAGAAAATGTTAAGTTAAACAGTGGAAACAGAAACTCATCATTCTGTATCTCATTAATTAGAAAAATATTCTGCAACATTGCGTGATATGTAGGGGGCTGAAGATCGTGCCATCACAAGTAATTCGGTTAATAAGAGATTACTCATGTAGACAGACATATAGGCCATGCCAAACATCAGTCAGTCAGGGAGCTTGCATGAATCGCTGTTACTTTTGTGGTGTAAATAATGAATGCAATAGAAGCTAAATATCGTTCATATTTGGGAATATTGATTTCTATGAGAGTCCTTGAGGATAGACTTAATAGAACATTGTGTAATATTAAATAAAGTGAGATGTTCTTTTTCTATGCTAAGGAAATCCAAAATTCCATAGTATTTGAGAAACAAAATTTATACTCTTTCTATGAATGCCCCCCAGTGGCACAGCGGTATGTCTGCGGATTTACAACGCTAGAAACCGGGTTTCGATACCCGTGGTGGGCGGAGAACAGATAGCCCATTGTGTAGCTTTGTGCTTAATTCCAAACAAACAAACAAACTTTCTATGAAAAAGAGAACTAGAACACCATAATATGAAAGTTTAAAAACCGATACTAGAAACGAACCAGATTGAACCGGACACTATTTTTGACATCTGACTATTGACTGTAGAAAAAAATAAAAGGAATTTTTTCTAATGCTGCGTCATCAATGCTACAACTATTGTAGCTGTGCCAGAGTGATTATACATGGTTGGGTACGATTTTAAATATGCAAATCAGCAAACACATGACACATTTGCAGTCGATATAAAGTGGTGGAATGGAATATGTCAGGACTACATTTTTACATTGTTTGGCAGTACTCAGATAGTGAGATGACATCAAAAACTGATCGCATTTGACAAATATATGTAACACTCTTTCATACATTCAAGTCATAAAATTTTGTTCAAATCGCGGATTTAGAATTTAAAAAAACGGAACTTGTACTTAATGGCGTTGGAAAAACAAAGGAATGTGGATCAACTTGGGGCATCACGACCATCAAGAAAGACACATACAACAAGTCGTATTCTAGGCGTGGTAAACAAACTACGACGTCTTGTAACAGGTGAAGATCCACGAGCACAAAAGTCGTGGCAAAACCGTTCACGTGCCCTATGAAACAGTACGCAACATCATCAGTAAGGTTTATTTGATTGTTTAAGCACAGAGCTACACAATGGGCTGTCTGTGCTTTGCCCATCACGGTATCGAAACCCAGTTATTAACGTTATAAGCTTTCGGTCTTACCACTGAGTCCTTGAGGGGCTACTCGGGAAGGATCTTTGTCTGAAAACGAGGTCAAAAAAGTATGGGTTAACCAAGATAAAGCTTTCAGTTGTACCTAATGCTTGGCGGTCGCATATCTCTAGCATCTAAAAATAAAAATAGGTATAACGCTATTGCATAATAAGGCATACCAGTCAAGTCGACAGATGTAGCGCTTATAGAATTCTCTGTGATAGAATATTTAACCAGGAGCTGGGAAACCGTCATTCTCATTACGGTAATACGAGAGGAATGGTGTGTTTTGGATATGACAGCTTTACGATGGAGTCTTTTGTAATGCAAGGTATGCTGTAGGGCTCTTGTCAAAATACACATTCGTCAGCTAGAGCATGTCCAAACATGGATACATGGACTTTAATGACGTTTGGAGGCTACAAACTCGTTTTAATACTCAACGTACTCAACCTCTGTGGATAAACTTTATATATAATAAAAACATGTACTAGGATAAAAAATAGTGCTAGGAATTTAGTTACAAAAATAATTCAACTTGCATTTACATGGCGTATATCAGTGTTAGTTAATTTATTATAATACAGAAAAACAGAGCACTTGCAGCAATACTGCTAATAGGAAGGTCCTCATAACTCTTAATAACATATTCTTGAAACCAAGATTTTTTTGGCGCTACTTTATCAATGTTTGGGGGAAATCAACGTATAAAGTTTATGTATTGCTTCAGCTCTTCTCTCAAACTAATCCACACTATTTGGCTGTGATTACAGGGCTAGTTTCTTCTTATATATGTTATAAATTTATAGACTTTAGAGTAAAAGATTGGCTTAACCTAGTCCACTTATGTCTTTCACTGCAGGTAACAGGCAAGGGCGGCCGCAGAAAAAAAATTAGGGGGTTCAATTAACTCAAGTTTGAAAAAAATTATGAAATCGAAATAGTTTTCTTCTATGAAAGACTGGAAGTCGCCATTTTTCTGGCACGGGCTGAATAAATATAAAACTATGATTCGCTTAAAATATCTTCTAAATTACTGTATCAAGGAGAAATATAAAGAATTTAGATACTAATCATACTATTGTTAATACCCCTGTAATTACAAATACCTTATGATTTTCTAATAACATAGAAGAAGAATTTCACATATCTAGTATTTTTTTTCTTGTGACCCCTTTGCCTGTTCCTGCGGCCTCCATGGTAACAGGCATGCTTAATCAGGTGTTAATTATTTTATTGACTGTCTGGCATGTTTGTCATATGTCGAGATAAAGGTGATGTAAACTCTGTTTTACCTTTCTGTAAATGTACGGAATGGCGTTCTCAAAAGTTCTGGTAGAATATAACCTTAAGTAAAATCAGTTCTTTCTCAGGTTTTACTTCGATGATCGTCTGGGGAAGTTATGTCATACCCAACAACCTCACAAAACATACTTAAAAAATCATCGTTTTTGTTTCTAATGATTCACGTATCATATTTGTCATTAAAGTATTATTTTTACTTGTGATTTTTATATGCGATAAAACAATAAAAATAGTCATATAGTCTTAAATATACTAGTGCTCTACAGAGTATGAATATACATACTATGGTAGTTTTACTTCAATTTCTGGTGAATAGTATACGTTGTTGCCTTCGCATAGAGATAGTTGTAAACGTAAATATCTGATATACACATATATCCTTAAAAGTTGGACTGTGAACAAAATTTCTTGCAAATGCAATAATAGTTCAAATAGTGAGTACATAGATGGAGCTGAGTATATGATATTGAAGTAACCGATATTACAAATAATGGGTCTCAATTTCGATTTGATTTGTTTTGTAGTGTTTTGTTTGTTTGTTTTTAATTATGCACAAAGCTACACAAGGGCTATCTGTGCTCTGCCCACCACGGGTATCGAAACCCGGTTTCTAGCGTTGTAAGTCCGCAGACATAACGCTGAGGCACTGAGGGCGTTTTGTAGTGTAGTAATAAAAATGACTACTATAAATTCTTAAATACCTTAAAATAAATCCTACCTTCCACTTGCAATGATTATCATAAAAATCAAAACAAAACTTACTAAAACGTCGCTAAATTCCTCTTTGTATGTTTGTCTTGTTGTTAAACACAAAACTACACAATAGATTTTCGAAATCACTGGGGGAGAGGGCGTGGGGAGCTTCGCTCAATACACAAAAAATGTTTCTTGAAACAAATTAAGTTAAACCTGTATTAAATTTAAACTCGGTTTTTAAAACGTTGCTTTTCGATTTTTACAGGAAAGTATTATGCTTTGTTTTCAAATAGTCAGTTAATTTTAATATTTCATTGTGTTTAATGTTGTTCCCTTATTTCCAATTGTTTATTGACACAATAATTTGATTAGAGTTTACCATCACTAGGAAAAAATAAAAAGAGCAAAGCTATCGTTTGTTATAAGTGTTGATTTGAATGTTTATTTTAAATCGTAAAGTTCATATATTTGTATAAGTTTATATACGAATTCGCTTTGTAACAAAAAACAAAAACAAAACTGAATTGTACCAGAAATTGCAAAAGGTATAATTTTGGAGGGGAATAACTTCATGCGGTAATAGCGCCTAGCTTCCACATCTTGTACAGTTGTTTCAGATCTGTTAGATTTTTATGATTCATTATATAGACAAATTTATAAAATTTCATTTAAAAATATATTAATTACGAAATTCAACCTGCATACGTAATATTTTACTATTATTATGTGTGTGTGTTTTTATAACTAAGCCACATCGGGTTATCTGCTGTGTCCACCGAGGGGAATTTTAGCGTTGTAAATCCGTAGGCTTATCGCTGTCGCACCGAGGGACAATATTATGATACGGTAGTAAACAAGATCTTACGGTTTCCATGTAAACTGAAATCCTTTTGTTCTACAAGAAACCTTACAAATTAAGTAATGTGTATTTTCCTTAAGGATGGATTTTTAATCTCCCCTAAATGGTCAGTGAGTTAATTACCTTTTCTGTTTATAAGGATAACACATTTGGCATATAGTAACATCTGATAAAATATACGACTGTGGTATGGAGGTGTCAACTAAATTTCTCCATAACTAAGAATGTGAATGAATATCTGTTCATAAAACTATCCTAAGCTTCAGAATAGTTTTCTAACGATACGTCATTCAATGCTACAACTATCGTAGTTATGTCAGAGCAATTAGATAGATAGATAGATATAGTAGATAGACAGATACATACATACATACATACATATATGTAAACTAAGAAATTAATTATTAAGAAATATGCTGATACTTTGAAGCGTGAATTAATTTTTTTTTCTATTTTCAATTAAAATTTGAGTTTCTTAACGTTTAGCTGCACCTGTATTAACAAGTTTTTTTGTGAGCGTTTGTGACACGTTTAACGCAACACAAGTTTATGGAGTTGGGTTGAGAAGTTCTCCCCCGCACACCATATTCTCCAGATATGGCACCAT
>NW_013667720.1:132100-139008 GCF_000517525.1 Limulus polyphemus
TCATTTAATTAATGTTTTGTTTTGACATATAAGTTGTTCGGGTTTTTCATCTAAAAAAGCGACATTAATTTCTTGATGACTTAATATAATAACTTGGTAAATACGATGTTGTATGTATCTCTATGATTGGAAAACTGGCTTGAGAAATAATTCTGATATTTGGCAATATGGCGATATAAATAAAAAATACTAAAAGTTATCAGGTGTTTTGTACTAGAGAGAAATTCTAGCCATTGTTTCTTATTTTTCACAACCCCAGTGGGACGGTATATTTGCGGGCTTAAAAAGCAAAAAAAAACGGGTTTTAGCATCCATGGTGGGCAGAGCACAGGTAGCCCTTTTTGTGGCTTTGTACTTAACTTCAAACAAACAAACTTATTTTTCATTTTGTAGAGCCCCCCCCCCCAGTGGCACAGCGGTACGTCTGTGGACTTATACCGCTAGAAACCGGGTTTCGATACCTGATTAATAACAAAAAACAACAACTCTTGTTGTCTTTATGTCATATTATTATTTAATAAACTCCAATCCACAAAATTTTTGTTTTGTTTTTAATTATGCACAAAGCTACACAATGGTTATCTGTGCTCTGCCCACCACAGGTATCAAAATCCGGTTTCTAGCGGTATAAGTCCGCAGACATACCGCTGTGCCACCATTTGTTCCTTCAAGTCTGTTCTTGCACACCACTCTCGGAAAGAGCAGAAATTTAAATCGACTTTTTCATTTTTAATGAATCATATATTTCAATATCTTATAAAGTGCAGACCTCCACCACTGCCGACGTCAACTCGTTTTATAATCAATCTGTTGGAAAGATAAAATTGTCACAGCTGCAGTCTAGCGTATCTTTTCTTGTTTCTTCTCATCTCATTATCTTCACAATATAATACAAATAAATCAAAGACCTTTATTCTTATTGATCCCCGAGTAATCTTCTAAGCTTATATAAGATCACTTTTACACTTCTCTTCTCAAGAAAAAAATATCTTAAGAAATCCTAACCTATCCCTATAACTATTTCATCCCCTGAATCATCTTAGTAACCCTCTTCTGAACCGTTTACACTAAAAATACGTCCTTTCTTAGTTTAGGAACCTAAAACACAATATTCAAGATGAGGCCTAAGTACTGATTTGTAAAAAGGGATAATTATTCTCGACTTGCAATATTTATGTCTACAAATACAAAATAATATTCTATTAGTTTTGCTACAAGCAACAGAGCACTGCCTCGATGGCTTGGATAACGTATCCATCACTATGATGTATAAAATCCTTTTCTTTAGTTACGCCATTGAATGTGTTCCCATCTACATTAAACGAAGGATCTAAATTATGATAAACCAAATTCATTACCTTCCACTTATTGTACTTAAAGGTAATTTGCAAAAATTTTCAAATTACTAGTTGATAGAAATCATTGTATAGTACCTCAACATTTTTAATACAGCCAGAAATCCCCAAGAGTTTAATGTCACAAACAAACTTTATTAATATAATAATTATGCCACGATCACTATATTTAACTTACCTAAGAAAATTAAGAATAAGCAAAGTCCTGAGGCACTATACTATTATAAAAGTCCAGTTTCACTGGACTCTATTAGAAACAATCTTTTACTTTCACTCATACAAATTAAAACTATACACAACATTCATGATGAGGCCTAAGTAGTGATTTGTAAAAAAGGGATAATTACTCCTGACTTGCAATTCAGTTAATTAGTTTTCCCCAATCGCTACCGTGTGCCACATTATAAAAAAATTTTTTTGGAAATATAGGTACATGAAGTACTTTTCATTGTCCAGATAACAAGCAAAATCCCCAAATAACAGATTAGTGAGGCAGTACTTTTTTTTAACGAATCTATATCTTTTATGATATCTTACGCCACTAAATTATTACACAGTTTCGTATTGACATCATTTGTATACTCAGGTGGCCTATGACGATTGGCAAATATAACTTACTACCCTTGAAATCTTTAAATGTTATCCATATAGATTCAGTCTCTTCACTACCTTTTTATATCCTCAGTCTCAAATTTGTTTGTTTTTCCTTGGTAGGAATTTTGGTTAAGAATTCTCAGTAGATAGCTGAAAAACCACCAAGGATGCTCAGAAACTTCTGTTTTCTTCATCCCACTAACGAACTAATGATATTCTGGTTGGGTGTGGATAAGGCTTGGGCTGACTATTATAATTGTATTAGTGGGCGTGCTAGAATTGGCATCTATGGCAATAGAAAGGGGCAAAGTGCTAGAGTTCGCCATGGTATAATGGAGTCTCGTGGACTAAGGTGATTGTTTTGATGGTTTTATAGCCTAAAGTTTGCAAACTGAACTGCATAATAAGTTAAATGTCTGGACCGTTTCAGAGTGTCGGGGATCGAACCTTGATCCTATGCCCATAATTTGGATGTGGGGGGGAAACCAGATTACCCCGAAGAAACCCACTTTCAATGCTCGGGCGCCGAATAAATAGGCCAAACAGTACTCTTACTGAGAAACCTAAATAGGTGAGATAAGCACATGTTAATACATACACATAACTATTATTATAAATCAGCAATACAGTTGAGAGGGGCTTTATATGTGGCAATCGATTTCACAGATCTGCGAATTTAAACTTCATAAAAGTTGTTTTGGTTTTAATAACGGATTTTTCATAGTTCAGCTACGCAGATTTCGAAAATAATATTCTTTTTTTTTCTATCAAGGAAGGATTTTTTACAAATCAGGAAGAAAAAAACTCTTATTTAGATCAAACTATCATTTCATTTACCACAATGAACATTTTTTATTATTATGTTTGTTAACAAAAATACAAACAAACTGAAGAAAAGGAAAGTATATTGTTGTCAAACGAACTTGCATCCTCATTCATCCCGATTTTGTGTGTGTGTGTGTGTGCGTGAAATCTATGTCTTTCAGTCTCAAAACTACGTGTTGTGGTTTTCTTTTATGTATTGCATCTGGAGCATCTAGTTTCAATGACCAGCAGTAATCGGCCATCATGCTGATGTTCCACCTTCTCTGATACCTCCTCTCCATTTCTCTGATGTCTTGATGAAACATTTCTCCTTGTTCTTCGCTGACGGCACTGAGATGTTTAGGGAAGTTGTCAATAAGTGAGTATACGAAATGAACTTTCAAGCTCATATTACAACCCAGCTCTTTGCATTTATCGAGCATGTTATTGACAATATTTTCGTAATTTGAGTCTTTGTTGTTTCCTAAAATTTTTTCAATAACATCTTTAAAAGCAATCCATGCTTCTTTTTCAACTTTCCTCAATGTCCTTTTAAGCTGTTCATCCAAAATCAATTTCCTAATATGAGGCCCAACAAAAATCTCTTCTTTAAGTTTCACTTCTGAAAGAGCTGGGAATTGCCTACACAGATACGTGAAACAGTCGCCACCTTTATGTTAAGCCTTTACAAACTGTTTGATCACGCCCAGTTTTATGTGAAGTAGAAGTAATAGGACTTTTTTTGTGTCAACCAAACTTTCACGTTCAATGTTTTTCGATCCTGGTATCAGGTATGGCAATTGCTTCTTTATCCAGTGCTGATTTCGTGCTCTGCTGTCCCATTCACACAAAAAACATGGAAACTTTGTATAACCGGATTATTGACGCAACAACATACAAAGGACTTTTAAATCTCCACAAAGTAGCCAACTATGTTCTTTGTATTTGATATTATTAAGATTATCGTACGTTTCCTTCAAGTGAACCGAATGAGCAGTAGGAACAGATGCATATATGTTACCATTGTGAAGGAGAACACCTTTTAGACTTCTTTTGGAGGAATCAATGAACAATCACCACTCACTTGGTTCATAGACTGCAGCTCTTAGCACTGCTATTAATTTAGCATTATTGTTGAAATAAACA
The DNA here is from genome assembly GCF_000517525.1 of Limulus polyphemus. Lineage (NCBI taxonomy): Eukaryota > Metazoa > Arthropoda > Merostomata > Xiphosura > Limulidae > Limulus > Limulus polyphemus. Next base: position 136,000 of record NW_013667720.1, read on the forward strand.
AGTGAACCTTCTTGCAAAAAGTATGGTATAAACTCTTTCTTACAATTTCTGTACCAGTAAAATGATGTCCCTGGAGAAAGTAAGTTCTTAGCCCAAAGTCTGAACCCCAAAATCTCGGAAGAATCCTTTGGAAGGCCCAAACCTCTCACCAAATCATTAAGTTCACCTTGTGAAAAAAGTTGTGGTTCACCAGACGTTTCAGGTTGAAAACAATCCCTATCATCATTTCTACTGACATCAGATAAAACTGTATTAAGAGTCTCCGGTGAAGTAGGTATAGGTACATCAGGGCCATGAGCTACAGGTCTTATAGCAGATAAGAAATTTCCTTTGTATTTCGAGTGTTGTAACCTTACACGTTATATGATCCAAAATAGCAGTCATCTCCAGGATTTCTAGGCTCACGTCAGACCATTGAAATTCCAAAAGGCTAAGACTTTTTCTTACCTTTAGTCCATTGTCTCAACTCTTCGACGTAAACGGTGCAAACTTTGTGCGGAGCCCATGATTTATCCTGGTACCCAAGTTTTATTCCAAAATACTCGTAATACGCTTTTTTGACGAATTATGTAATGTTTTGCCTTTGTTTCTTTACAACAAATATACCATAATATGTTTGGGTTATTTATACAACCTCTTGCTGCTTTAGCAATGAATAAATAATATTGAAAAGAAAAAAAATAAATTTGAAAGTGCACGCATAAACAAATACTATCCAGTAATGACATGTCTTGCAGCCTGTTAACCGTTTATATACTAGCGGTGTGTTTCTCATGGGTTCTAGAACGATCGATAAGACTCTCACGTCACGATTTGTCTAGAAAAATCTATAGCCAGTGGTTGTCAACATTTTAAGCATAACAAAATGTGATCTGATTTCAATGCAAATGATTCGCTTATGTAAAAGTACATATGACGTTTTGTGAAAAATCTGTACGTGATGGAGAAAAATGGGTATCATTTTCGGATTCAGTGTACAGGAATTACTGTAGAACATGTAAAAATTTCAGGACAATAAAACCATAGCAGGCCTGTATTTTCTTTGAATGATTGAATCTTTGTGTAGCAGCAATGTTGATTTTGTGTCAGTGTTTGTTCCATCCTGCCAGTCTGTTAAATGTAATTTCCAGGAATTTAACAGTGTCGCAAAAGTTAAATCAGTATCGTTAATTTTAAATTTCGTTTTTTTTCTTGCATATTTGTCTGTAAAAGGCTGTTGCTCTTCAGTCCCAAGAAGCTTCTTCCATTCCTTTTTAAACGTCTAACATATTAAATACCTTATAATCTGGAAATTCAAAATAAATACTATCGTAAATATTCTTCAAAGTTAACCACGTTTCAGTAATACCCGTTATATTATGAAGTTGCAATCTAAGAAATTAATCTTTAAAATTATGCTGATACTTCGATGTGTGAATTAAATCACATTTGATCTTAAACTGAAATTTGACTTTTTTAGGCTTAGCTGTACCTCTCTTAGCAAAGTCTTCCTTTTGTTTTTAAGGTATTGTTTTCTAACTTTTAAATGTATTTTTTCTTCCATAGCTCAGTGAATCACGAATCAAAAATTCTGGCCTTGCTTTGGTTTATTAAGGTTAATTTTATTATAATCGTAAACGGGTATTAAAGCTATATCTTTTCTCTCAAAGTTGATTTCATCAACCCTCTCTAGTTATATTCCTATGGGATTTTGTGTTTTTAATTTTTATCATGAATGTAAAATTTGTTATATAGTATCATAAAACCATTGCCCCTGATCTCTTTTTTTTCTAGTCACCTCAAAAGAGTATTGGAGTAAATGAAACATTCACAAGAGTGATTACCTCGTAAAAGTTAATTTAGGATGAGCTTTTGTGAATAAATGTTTTAATACACATGGAAATAAGTGAGTTGAACCTGCAAAGTGCACTTATATTACCACAGAGCTCCACATGTGGAAAATTCGTAAAGTTTTGTTTTGATATATAAGTGTTAGGGTTTTTTCGTCTAAAAAAGTGACATTAATTTCTTTACGACCTAATACAAAGGTTTATGTTTTTAGAGCAAACCAATCTTTCACGCATTAGATCGTCAAGAAATTAATGTCGCTTTTTTTAGATGAAAAAACCCGAACAACTTATATATCAAAACAAAACATTTATTAAATGAAATAGTCTCCATTCTTATCGATGATGCTTTTCCATCTTACAATCAGGTTGTTTAATGCCCTGATTAAAGAAATCACTTGGCTTTGAAGCAAAAACATGTCGATGTCCTCTTTAACATCTTCCACATATGCATACGTTTTCCCATTAAGATGGTGTTGCAGCGAACGAAAAAGATGGTAATCTGATGATGCCATATCTGAAGAATATGGCAAGTGGGGGAGAACTTCCCAACCCAACTCCATAATCTTGTGTTGCGTCAAACGTGCCAGTTGTGGACGTGCATTGTCATGGAGAAGAAGAACACCTTTCCGATTGACGAGTGAAGGGCGTTTCTGGTGAAGGGCTTGATTTAAACATTCTAGCTGCTGACTATAGATCTCTGCATTGACAGTTCACTGTGGATTGAGAAGTTCGAAATGAATTACTCCTTTGATGTCCCACCAAATGCAAATCATCCATTTCTGGGGATGGAGTCTAGGTTTTGGGGTCGGAAGTGGTTTTTGTCTAGGACTAAACCATTGTTCTTGGCATTTAATATTCCCATAGAGAATCCATTTTTCATCACCGGTGACAATTCTGTCCAAAAATGGTTAATGCGCATTACGCGCCAGAAGAGACGAAGCAACGTTCGCACGTTGGAAACGATGATCATCGGAGAGTTTGTGAGGCACCCAAACACCTTCTTTATGGAGTGTTCCCATATTCCTTAGATGTTTACGTATTGTTTCATGACAGACATGCAATTTCAGGGCCATTTTACGAGTTTGTTGCCTTGGGTTAGACTCAACAAGCAGAGCGTCTTTAGAGCATCAGTATCAATTCCAACATGTTGGCCCCTGTCATCACAGTTTTTAAGACTAAA
>NW_013667720.1:139945-160781 GCF_000517525.1 Limulus polyphemus
GTTGGAAATGATGGTCATCGGATAGTTTGTGAGGCACCTAAACATCTTCTTTATGGAGTTTTCCTATATTCCTTAGATGTTTAGGTATTATTTGATGGGAGACATGCAATTTCAGGACCATTTGGGTTAGACTCAACAAGCGTCTTCAGAACATCAATATCAATTCCAACATGTTGGCTTCTGCCATCACAGTTTTTAAGGCTAAAGTCACCTGAAGAAATTTGCTGAACCATCGTTGACACTTACGAACGTTTAAAACGTTTCCAAAAACTTCTTTGATATTCTTTATGGCTACAGAGGCGTTGTTTCCCTCCTTGTATTAAAACAGCATTACATGCCGAATGTGTGTCTCGTCGTGTGCCATCATTATAAGGGATTTGAGTATACTAAACTTTACACATTATATAGGCTACATTAACGTGATGTTTAGGCGGTTCGTTTAACTATTATACGTGATGTATGTTTTTTGGGGTGGTGGTTAATGAAAGTGTTCCAAAACACGACATAAATTTCTTTACGACCTAATACACTATAAAATTCTCAACGTAACAATGGTACGTACTACAACCTGTCATTAGTTTGGCTACGTGTATGAAAGCTTGATAGCAGTTTTAAATATCGAAGAGGAAAGAAGTTGGAAAATAATATTTTTGAATGACTCCATGAGCGTTAAAAATAGTAAATTCTTTAACTCAGAAATGACTTGGTGTAAACACGTGGTATTTATAATACATAGAAACTGTTTGGGATATTCAGAAATTATAATAAAACGTAATATTCAATTTATTTGAATTTATACTTTGACAGGAGAATCGTCACTATTAATTCTGCCGATTATTTCAATCACTTGTTTGTTATGCACTTGTTATGCCTATTTAGAACATATTTAATTTCAAACCATTCTCAAACAGGTTTCTCAATTTTTGTTAACATCGGATCACAACACTAGAATGTACTTAGATTGATTTTCACACTAAAAGTAGCCTTCTATATGATGCACCATGGGTGATTTTAGCGACATCTCGCCTAAGGTTTAGTTCTTTAGCCTCACGACATGAAACCTCATTGAGTTCATATGGCACAAACATATATACCAGGAAGTCGTATTTTGACACTTTTCTAATCAAAGAAAACAACAAGAAGATAAACACACCTGAATTTTACACTTCGTATTTCTACACCAATAAGCATGATTAATGTAAAGTTTTAGATTGTAAAAATCCTTAATAAATTAATATTTTTTCTTACGTAAAACTTGGACCCTCAAGTATTCTTACAACAAACCTAAAAAGGAAACCTCTTATTAGAATAAAGTAGAATAACAGAGATCGTATACTCAGCTATATACTGTGCCTTGCAAAAGTATTCACCCCTACCAATAATGTCACATTTTGATGAAATACAAGTAATGTAAAAATTTTTTTAATGGACTTGTTTTTATTCAAAACTCTAATGGGCAATGTAAGCACCTTTGACAGCAATAACTGATGTGAATATTTTTGGATAGGTCTCTACCAGCTTTGTACAATGGGATGGTGTAATTTTTGCCCATTCTTCCTGGCAAAATTGCTCCAATTCTGACAAGTTCGTTGGGGATTGTTGATGAACTGTAATCTTCAAGTCTTCATTGGATTCAAGTCAAGAATTTGACTGGGCCACTTCTTTTGAAACCAATCCAGTGTGGCTTTTACCTTGTGCTTTGGGTTATTGTCCTGCTCAAATGTGATTTTTTTGACCCAGTTTTAGATTCTTGGCTGACTCAAGCAGGTTTTTCTTTAGGATTCGCATGTATTTTGCACCATGCATTTTCCCCTCACTCCTGACAAGCTTCCCTGTCCCAGCTGATGAGAAGCATCCCCATAACATAATGTTGCCACCACCAAGTTTGACAGTTGAGATGGTGTTGACTGGATAATGTGCCGTGTTGGGCTTGCGCCAGACGTAACGCTTCGAATTTAGACCAAAAAGACTAATTTTTGTTTCGTCTGACCAGAAAACCTTCTGCAACGTGTCTGCAGTATCATTTACATGTTCCGTCACAGACTCCATACGAGATTTAGGATGATTATTTTTCAGTAATGGCCTCTTTCTTGCCACTTGCCCATACAGGATATTGTCAAAATATGAACTCTGACTCCCATCTCAAAGATAGAACTTTGGAAACCTTTCAAAGTCATCATTGGCCTCACAGTGGTATGGAGCACATTCCACTTTTTAATGATGGACTTCACCGGACTCAAAAGATAATCAGCAAATTTTGAAATTTTCTTGAAACCTTCTCCTGATCTGTGCTTCTCTATCACTTTATCCATGACTTGTTTGGAAAGCTCCTTGGTCTTCATGGTTGGTTTGTTGTATCACTATGTGAGTTGTGGCTTGAAAAGATGCATTTACTCTGAAGTCAAGTTAAACCACTTTAATAATACACAGACAGAGACCATTACACTAATTTTGTGAACTTTTAAACTAATCTTTTGCACCTGAACTGACTTAGGGTTGCCGTAGCAAAGGGGTTGAATACTTATACAATTGAGATCACTCTAATTTTCTTTGAAAATCTATCTTAATTACATAATATCAGCATTTTTTATTTGCTTTCTTAGTTTGGAGTAGATTGTGTAGATTCTAAATATAAAGTGAAAGTTTCATGATTGCAAGCTCAGACGGCAACAAAATGTGGAAACTTTGCAGCGGGTTGAATACTTTTGAAAGGCACTGTAATTCACCTTCTGCTCACTTTGAAATACAATCAACCCTCAGTTGAACGTAAAGACCTGCCCCCCAGTGGCACAATGGTATGTCTGCGGACTTACAACGCTAGAATCCGGGTTTTGATACCCGTGGTGGGCAGAGCACAAATAGCCCATTGTGTAGCTTTGTGCTTAATTACAAACAAGCAAGCGTAAAGACCTTTTATTATTATAGAATACCTTGTACGTTTTTAAAAAAAAAATCAAATTTTTCCACGAATTGAGTTCAAATTTTGTACCATAAATAAATATATTTATATGTACACATACACATTTCAGACAACCAAGTATACATGTTTACTACTTCAGACACAATGATATTTATATACTATTGTCTGTGAATACACTGCAGTTGTTCCTGAAAGCCAAAAATAAGAAGTAAAGGTTTGTCTTAAAAAATGCACGAGACTTTTGGAGAAAGTTTGGTATATATATATATAACCAGATACTATCGATGTGAAACATTCATTAATTCTTTCCTGATATTAAACTTAGTTTGAAAATTTCTTTCTTTTTTTTGAAGTGTTTATAAATTATATCCTAGATTTGAAAATGTCATAGGAACACGTGTCTGACGGACTCGGTATTTTCTTTGTTAGTTAGTGGATGATTTTCCAAAGTTTAAGAACGTTCTCGGCACGTGACAACATGTCCTTCTAGCCACACGTCAACTCTGCTCGTCTGTTGAAGACTGAAGCAGTAGCAAATTCTAGAACAAGTCATTATATAAATTTATTTGTCGCAGCAAATTTTGACAGCAGTAAATACTTTGGAAGGATTCCAGAAACACCTCCTAACCTTAATAAACCCGTCTGTTCAAGTTGTTATTTCCATTGGATGGTAATGTGACGATCAAAATTCCAAGGTTTATGGGGTAGAAATTAGCTCTAAGGGTTAGCACTATTCTCGCCTCACACTCCTCAAAATATTTATAATTCACCGGAAAGCGTGCCGTCCCTAAAAATCACTTAAAATCAGAGCTTTCAATCAAGAAATGGCATTAAACGGGTTTTGAGTTGTACAAACTGAATGTAGTTAGTTATTTTGCCAAAGTTTCGCCCTTAGTAACCAACGAAGTCAGGACGGAGACTGAAGGTATTTCAGATACGTTAGCTTGGTTGGTCAAAACATCTTTTCGACAAACAGATTGAATGCCATATGGTCTCAGTTTACAGAAAATTTCTGTAATGTAAAAACAGAACAGGTTGTTACATTCCACTGTTTAAAATATGATTTACTTGCGCAGTTTTAGAAACTGTCAGTTTTGTATGACAGTAATGACTGAATTCAATGGAATTTGTACATGCTATCTCAACGGATGCAGGAGAGATATGGAGCGGTAAGAGGAAGCAATGGAAATGATATGTTCGTTAAGGAAGTGTTGTTTTAGGTTTCGTAATGTGAAATATTTAACAAAAAACTAAAATGATCTAGTTGTTTAAAAAACCAAGGTTGTACAAAGAAAAGAATTAAAAATCTGATGACAAAGCGGTTGTTTGTGGAATTAATATCAATGGTTATTGTAAGCTACGTGTGAACATTCCTCATTTCTGAATGTCGACAAGAAGCAATTAAAATAACTGACTTGCATAAAGCGCCATTTGAAGTATTGTGTACCACAACGTTACCAATGTAGCTGTTCGTTCATCTTCTTGTTAACTTAAATCATCGCTATCAGAATATATCTCTCTACAACACACACACACATATATATATCCTTACCTATTAGTAGACATAAAAAAATTCTCACCTTTTTTTTAAGCAGACAAGGACAGATGATGAGCCAACATCTATATGTATATTAAAAATGTACAATTACGAGGTTACGTCACATTTTTATTAATTAACATTCATTTTAAGTGGCTATGAAAGTGAGGTTAGTTAAAAGTCAGGAGGATCATTAATCATAACCTTATACAAGCTTTTATTGATCAGTCGAGTTGCAGCATGAACATTAATCATAACCTTATACAAGCTTTTATTGATCAGTCGAGTTGCTACATGAACATTAATATGAAAACAACCTTATACAAACTTGTATTAATCAGTCGAGTTGCAACATGATCATTGATATGAAGACAACCTTATACAAGCTTGTATTAATCAGTCGAGTTGCTACATGAACATTAATATGAAGACAACCTTATACAAGCTTGTATTAATCAGTCGAGTTGCAACATGATCATTAATAGGAAGACAACCTTATAAAAGCTTGTATTAATCAGTCGAGTTGCTACATGAACGTTAATATGAAGACAACCTTATACAAGCTTATTAATCAGTCGAGATACTACATGAACATTAATATGAAAACAACCTTATACAAGCTTGTATTGATTAGTCGAGATACTACATGAACATTAATATGAAAACAACCTTATACAAGCTTGTATTAATCAGTCGAGTTGCAACATGAACATTAATATGAAGACAACCTTATACAAGCTTGTATTAATCAGTCGAGATACTACATGAACATTAATATGAAAACAACCTTATACAAGCTTGTATTGATTAGTCGAGATACTACATGAACATTAATATGAAAACAACCTTATACAAGCTTGTATTGATTAGTCGAGATACTACATGAACATTAATATGAAAACAACCTTATACAAGCTTGTATTAATCAGTCGAGTTGCAACATGAACATTAATATGAAAACAACCTTATACAAGCTTGTATTAATCAGTCGAGTTGCAACATGAACATTAATATGAAAACAACCTTATACAAGCTTGTATTAATCAGTCGAGTTGCTACATGAACATTAATATGAGGACAATCTTATACAAGCTTGTATTAATCAGTCGAGTTGCTACATGAACATTAATATGAGGACAATCTTATACAAGCTTGTATTAATCAGTCGAACTGCTACATGAACATCAATATGAGGACAATCTTATACAAGCTTGTATTGATCGGCCGAGATACTAGATGAACATTAACGTGAGGTCAGTCAAGTTGTGGCTTTTAAGAGCACTCTGTGATTTTTAGTCTGGAATTGGACAACTTAGGTTGCTGTATAAATAGTTCGATTTAAGGAAGACGAGCCTAATTGTGTTTGAATTGTGATGTAGGAATACATTGTAAGAGCGAGCTACATGATAACATATATATTAATATATTCGTAGACTTATGATGATTACATTAAAGTTCAACAGTACAATCTCTGTATTATATATTGTCAAGTTATGGTTTATTTTTTTATCTAAACTTTTAAAGAAGTATAATGTGTAAATATTCAATATTAAAATGTTAGTAATAAACTCGTTCTCTATTTCTGTTCCACTGATGACAACAATAGGAAACTTTAGAGCTGACTAATTAATTTTTGTGACCCTAAACTATCGATTACACAACATTTATATGATTTTCAGTAACAGATATATCTAACAGGAAGGATCTTTTTAAAATCAAATTAATTAAATATTTTCCTCAGAATCTATTATTTATTTTTTGTATCAGCAAAGACTAATAAAAGCCGAGACGAATTTCCTAATCAATAATAAAAACCGGTGTGATTCAAAAAGTGATTATGTTTTTGCGGGTGTTAATACCATATAAGATTGGAACACTTGTAGTTAACTAGATAAAGCCAGAATTGTCCAGAAAATAACGAACGATTCTGAAAACGAGAGTGTAATAAAAATTGAAGAGTCTCTATATGACAATATAAACATAATATATTTACAATCGACAGACAGTAAGTCAAAATGAAGGGAGACAATTTACAGTGCTGTAGCAGACAGCAAATTCATTCAGATAAATAACTTGTGAAGATTAAACTGTGATGACGAATTGTGAAGAGTTCAGAGTTAACAGCAACGCAGCTGATTGGCTAACGGCTGTAAAGGTGTAGTGTAAAAGTGTTGCTATTTGTGTCAGATGTTTTATCACATTTGGTTTGAAAAATCATTACTTCCAGGGAAGGCGAAATAAAAAATAGATATTTAACTATACATTTTATGTAACAGGGTGAGAGGCGTAATCTCTAAATACAGACATAAAAACGTTTGCTATGTTAACAATCAAAATTTTCCACGAGAAGGAACGGGCAACAAAATTACTGCTACGAACGTTTTCAACACATTCATTGAAGCAATAGAAATACTGTTACGAACGTTTTCAGCACATTCGAGTAAACTGAAGCAACAAAATACTGCTACTAACGTTTTCAACACATTCAAGTAAACTGAAGCAACAAAAGTACTGCTACTAACGTTTTCAACACATTTAAGTACATTGAAGCAACAAAAATACTGCTACTAACGTTTTCAACACATTCAAGTAAACTGAAGCAAAAACATACTGTTACGAACGTTTTCAACACATTCAAGTACATTGAAGCAACAAAAATACTGCTACCAACGTTTTCAACACATTCAAGTAAACTGAAGCAACAAAAATACTGTTACGAACGTTTTCAACACATTCAAGTACATTGAAGCAACAAAAATACTGCTACTAACGTTTTCAAAACATTCAAGTAAACTGAAGCAAAAACATACTGTTACGAACGTTTTCAACACATTCAAGTACATTGAAGCAACAAAAATACTGCTACCAACGTTTTCAACACATTCAAGTAAACTGAAGCAACAAAAATTCTGTTACGAACGTTTTCAACACATTCAAGTACATTGAAGCAACAAAAATACTGCTACGAACGTTTTCAACACATTCAAGTAAATTGAAGCACAAAGCAGTATAAATTATTTCCAGTTTATGGCCCTATTACAAAAACTATTTGAAACGAAAGTCATGAGTCAATGAAAAACATATTACTATATCTAGCCATATTCAGCTCTTATCATTTATCACTACTCACTCTGCACATTTATTCAAATTATTTAAGCATTATGTCCATCTTCCTTGTTTCATTTAAGTTTTATCTTTGCTACTGATGTAAAAAAACAACATAGATTATTAGCAATTCATGCAGGAATTACTGTACAGCATTTATATAATATAAGCTGAAGAAATGTTATTTGTCTATTAACTGTTCAATTATATCTAAGAATTTATTTGTTTTGGTGATTTCAAACATTCTTGGCTGTAAACGATGTATACTATAACTAATACGGATTCAATTAAGGAAATACGATTCCTAATTTGGGCCATAACATCGGACAGTAACAGATTAGCAAGCTGACTCAACTTATAGTTTTCAAACATTCTTGGCTGTAAACGATGTGTACTACAACTAACACGGATTCAGTTAAGGAAATACGATTCCTAATTTGGGCCATAACATCGGACAGTAACAGGTTAGCAAGCTGACTCAACTTATAGTTTTCAAACATTCTTGGCTGTAAACGATGTGTACTACAACTAACACGGATTCAATTAAGGAAATACGATTCCTAATTTGGGCCATAACATCGGACAGTAACAGATTAGCAAGCTGACTCAACTTATAGTTTATTCCTCCAGATTATTTATTCCTCGAAGCAATTACTCCAACTAATTCTTCTCCGATTCCATGACTAAAAAACGTGGAGTTTTCTACTCCGCTGGTGTTGTATATGACTCAAAAGAACGAAAGTCATTATAATCAATCTTTAGAGAGTGAGAGAAAAGTTGAATCAGAGACGTAACGTTATTTCTAGCAAAATTATCGCTCATAATCTGTATTCATTACGTTCTAAAGTGGGGGAACGTACTTATAGTGCGAGTTGATTTTAAGTCTAAAGTTTTCTGTTTTCGTATTTTTAGTTATGAATTTTATTTGTTACTTTAAAAATGTGTCTTAATGCAGAAAAACTTCAGTGTTTCGTGGTACCGAAAACCATCCGTTAAACGAGAAAAAAACCTACAGTCTGTTTATTCAGAAAAACTATGATAGAATATACCCGACTAAAGACTTACTTATTCATCTATAACTTTTTTGTTCGATATTTTTTTTTTCGCCAACACTGAGGAATGCATCATAAGAAAGGCGCCGAAACTTCTTATTTTCAGATCTTTAGATATAATTCTCTAGGGAATCACAGGCTCGTACATTTTATTTTCAAAGATTGAATAATTCTTGTGTTCAACATTTTAGAATGAAGTAGAAGATTTAATGGAATTCCAACCCTGTTTTTGTACATAAAGCTTCTTTAGTTTAAAAACGATTGTACAGAAGCTGCATAGGATCGAAAGCCCTCATTAGTATGGACAATGAATGTTTGTTTGTTACAGAATTTTCGCACAAACCTTCACAAAGGGTTTTCTTCACTTATTTATTTCTAATGTGGAAGTGATAGACTACGGGGAAAACAGCTAGTCAACAGCGTCCACCGCTATCTCTTGGGCAACTCTAGTTTGATCGAATAGTAAGATCTGACCATCAATTTCCTAGCGCACTCACGGCACAAGCGGAGTGTTTTTTGTTTTTGTTTGCTTTTTTTTTATGCAACAGTGGCTCGAGAGCCATTATCCTTCGGAGTCACAGTCCGAACACTAACAATTATGCAACATACGGCCCAGGAAGAACAGTAGCTGCTACGCATGTATTGTTAAAAGTTCGGCATCATTACTCATACGATATAAAATATTGAACAACAAAATTGCACGTCATAACTGATGATATACAGGGTTGGCCGTTTTACCGAAGGGGCCGTTTTATCTTAATTTCTCTTAACATTAAACTACATTATATATAATAAACATAAAATAAATAGCATTAAACTATTATATATATATATGTATATAGTTTACTTATACTATTTGTCACAAATGACGTTACTGTTGCATTTTGTCTTGTGAAATTTTGACAAAGTTTTATCTATGACTTTTTTTTCCTATGACTGGATACGCAGATAGTTATAGCTAAACTTGAAGATGTTATGTATAATATTCATATAGTTTGTTTGTTTGTAATTAAGCACAAAGCTACACAATGGGCTATTTGTGCTCTGCCCACCGCGGGTATCGAAACCCGGATTCTAGCGTTGTAAGTCCGCAGACATACCGCTGTGCCACTGGGGGGCGATATTCATATAGATATAAAACTATATTTATTTATATCTAAAAACATATATTCAACCATACAGTAAGATTTTTAAAGGTGTGCTTGAAAATATTTCATACCAATATAAACCTAGTTTAATAAGTTTACGAATTGAGTTTATTCGCAGCTGAATGTGGTTGAGAGATCCTAGCGTGTCTTAATGGTTAGAATATCGGACTGAAGATCCAGGATTTCGAGATGAGGTACCATACTACCAAAACACGCTTCTCACCTCCAGTTATATATGCATTACAAGATTGATAGTCAATCCCATTATTCGGTTAAGAGTTCCGCTTCAAACGGAGATGGAAGCATATTGGTTTCTTTCTCTCTGGTCCACATTTCAAAATTAGGAATGACTATGTTTGAACCATAGGTAGTCTCTGACCTGACTGTTTAGCCCATTCTGTGCATAAGGTATCATTCAGGTGAATAAACAGACAATTATGAGGATTAAATCTTTGTTCTGCAAATCCGTTGAGAAGCATACGAACTACTCCAATGTTTAATGCTAAAACAGTATCCTATACAACTATATTTTACTATGTTCTTAGTAAATACATATTCGAATTATAACATTTCAGGAGAATGTGAATGATCAAAGTACGACTTTATTATTTTTTTAACAAAGTTGATATAAGTTAGGCACTTTGAATTTTTTTATTGTTACAAGGTAAATATTTCAATGAATTTCACTTTGTTGATCTCGAACAACGAGGATTATAAATTATAGACAGCTGAATGTATCGTAAAAGAAACACGGTTCAAGTTCTTTTTTTTTAACGTGCGATTACTTTACCATGAGTAGGTTAGGGTAAGACGAGTTCCTTCCCCGCGGGGCCGTCTTACCATCCACGTTCTTTTGCGCCATTGTTCTAGATGTTGTGGAACTTACCAGGAGCATTTAAATGACGATTTAAGTTATTTAAATGCATTCTTATACATATTTCAATTTCTGTTGAAATAATATTCAACTTTGTTGTTAATTTTGTTATGGCTACGTTTATTTAATCCTTACATCCTTTCGTTGTTGGAACTACTTCTTATTTTAAAGTTCTTTGGAATATGCTGTCCTTTAACGTTCTCGGTCTAGATATATCTAAATATTTGAAAAATTACCAGCACTAGTCTTCAGATGCTCTTTTATACGGAGCTCTCAACAACGCGTTGTTGATCCCACATAAACTCGTCCACATCAAGAACAAACATATCGATAAACAAAGTAAGCGTGTTGAAGTTTATTAATTATGCTCTTTATCTCGATAATATTCGATGTTTCTACGTGTAATAAACACGTAAGACGATTTGACTTGTGCCAGTTCTGTGAGACGTTTGAGTAGCTTCATAACGGGTAGCTCCACAAGTAATTCTACATGACAGCCCCACCTAGTATTTCCTGATAGCCCCACAATTACTTTTACAACGACCCCAAGAGTAGTTTCACGAAGGCCTCTCAAGTAGCTCCACAACAGTCTTGCAAATAGTTCAACACAATGGCACTCACGAGTGGTTCGACGACAACCCCACAAGCTTGCTACAACTATAGCTAATTACAATTAAGAAAGAATATGGTAGAATCTCTGCCTGCCCCATAGATGTTATAAGTCATGTTTAATGAAAGTGGGACCAACTGACTGTGCTTCAAGATTGTGAACAAACTACGAAGCTGTTACACAAAAAGTATTTATTTAAATTTATGCTGAAGTAACATAATTTTGGTCATCAACATCAACTAATTAAGATACACCATGTTAACAGTTCTTTAGTGCGGCTACTTAAAAATTCTGAGCACATAAACCTGAATATACAACATGAATAGATACCGCTTAAATGGTTAACTTGAGAAAATATTTCAAAAGTGTTCATTATCTCCATTAACGGGGATCAGCATCTATATTAAGTTGCGTATATATGATACCTCATCAGAATGCGAGTCTCAATCGCCATATCAAACACACTCATGATTTCTAACTTTGTCCTAAGGGACTAAATTAGCATAGTATAAAATGAGATGCTTCCGAGAAGGTCTGATCGGTTGAACTTGCGAAATCCGAGGAATTCCGAGACTAAATCACAACCAACAACAGTGGAAAGCCTCCAACACGTTTCTGTTGATACAGACTAAACTGCGGGAACGTTAAATAATAAATTAAAAACCTACAAGAGAGAATTAACACAAAAATCTCCACCAAAATTATTATAATCATCTTCACTGGAAATAAAACAACATCTCAACCAGAACTATTATTATCATCTTCATTGAAAATATAAAAAAAATATCTCAACCAGAACTATTATTATCATCTTCATTGAAAATAAAAAACATATCTCAACCAGAACTATTATTATCATCTTCATTGAAAATAAAAAACATATCTCAACCAGAACTATTATAATCCTTTTCATTGAAAATAAAAAAATATCTCAACCAGAACTATTATTATCATCTTCATTGGAAATAAAAAAAATATCTCAACAAAAAATATTATAACCATCTTCATTGGAAATAAAAAAAAATAATCTCAACTAGAACTATTATTATCATCTTCATTGAAAATAAAAAACATATCTCAACCAGAACTATTATAATCATTTTCATTGAAAATAAAAAAAAATAATCTCAACCAGAACTATTATTATCATCTTCATTGGAAATAAAAAAAATATCTCAACAAAAACTATTATAACCATCTTCATTGGAAATAAAAAAAATATATCTCAACTAGAACTATTATTATCATCTTCATTGGAAATAAAAAAATATATCAACCAGAACTATTATAATCATCTTCATTAGAAATTAAAAAACACATGAATCCCAGAAGACATCTTCATATCTTCTACGTGATGTTTTTTTTTCTTTCCTTGTTAAGTTATCAAGTAGGTACTGTGTTACAGAAACAAACAAGTATTAACTCATTTCCTCAGTGTGAACTCAAACCTAAGAACCGTTCGGCGAAATATACTCACATCGAATTATATCTTTTTATGGAAATACTCTTATCGTAGTCCTTTAACACCTGCTACATCTCCTAGCCCAGCATCTTTTAGTACTGAACCTAGGATGGTCAACAGGGGGGGCTTTCCGGAAACCGTGATTTAGGGTTATTTCGACAAATCTCAATGAATGAAGCTCGGCACAACTTTAAAAACCAAAAACTAAATATTAATGTAAAATATGATATAATGAAATCTATATAGATTATACTACGGTGGTACCATACTGGGCATTATACCGTCCTTCTTATATTTACTCTTCATTGCAGAAATGACATTTTTAATTTGAGAATTGGTAGGGACATATAATAAATCATTAGTTTCATTATTTTGTGAAACTAACAGCACGTTAAAGACTAAAGATATAGAGTTGAAGTTGAAGCAGATGCACGATGTATTACAAAATGATAAGATTTAAATCCCCCTCTTTGAGGACAATGACACTATTGTACCTGTTTCTTTATGTTTCGTTGTCAATGCAGTAATCAATTGACGAATCTCCGATTCAGCTGGTATGTCAAATCGATTGGGATGTCTTCGAATATGTTCTTCCTTCATACGATCTGGATCTGGATCTACGGCTTAGTGTAGTCGCTGCATCACATTCACAACCACATCTAGAACATTTTAAACATGTTTCATTGCTACATCGCTGTAATTTACATTTACAAGTTAACTTCTCCATGCTGGCTCTCATGGTATCGGGTAAGGCCTCGGGTCTGATCCAGCGACCTATACATCGAAAATAGTACCAGTGTCTTGTTTTTGTCTAATCAAACCAACCCAAACCTTTCCAGAATGAGTCATTTTTATTTATCCACATCAACATGCCGGGTTGGCTCATGTGGCATATGTTAAAACACTTGTAGGGTGTCATTTTATGTAATAAACCATTAGAAACTTTGACAGTCCTGTCTTATACTTACACAAAATCCACATTAAAATATTTCATATATCAATTTTTGACAATATTTTTATTGCAAAGATTATCTTGTATCGTAAAGTTAGTACATGGATTTAGGACTAGCCTAAATTTACCGAACTAGCCGATCCATGTGAGATATTAATGGGATTACGGCCTAAATATCGCTAACAGCGAGGGAACCCAACTGATGACACAATTTATTGCAATCTGTACAAGTAAGAACGTAAAAAAAAGCACAGTTAATTAGCTATGCTCCTTACCAGGTTGACTTGTAGTTATAATCTATGGCGGTAGCTTGCTTTGATCACAATTTAACATTAATTATGCAGAAGCAAAATCCGAAGAGTTAAAGTAAGTGGTGAAGAAGACGGGAACAGGCATGTAGCGAAATAAGACTGAAGGGCAGAACCTGATACTGGAATTGGAGAAAGAATCTACTGAATATATATAAACATACCTGAGCAGAAAGAGTTTAGTAAGTTGTAAAAAACGTATTAATGGAATTAAAAAGAGGTATACGTGAACTGAAAAAAAAACGGCTGAATATACATTAAATACGTTTGGCGAGTTTATAAATACTGTATTAGGACTTACTAGAGAAATAGAGGAGTTAAAAAGCATAAAACTGGAGAATAAAAATTTTGAATTAAGAAAAGAGTTATGACAAATTAAGCATAGACTTTGTGAATATTTAGAAATAATTGGAGTGCCTAAAGAACCAACAGAAACTTTTCATGAAGTTGTACAAAACAGTTGCTAGTAAAATTCATATTACAATCTGTGAAGGTAGTATACAGGCTGCACGTAAAGTATCAACTGTTAACAAAGAGATAATGGAAGTTATAACAGTAAAATATAAGTCAAAAGTAGTAAAAGATAACTGGTTGATAGCAAATAAAAATAAAAATTATCATATAAGGAATACTGATGAAGAATCAAATTTCAAAGAAGGTAAAATTGACTTGAATGAACATCTAATACATTAAAGCAGTTATTATGGAAAGAAAAGCATTTTTAAAATGTATAAATTTCAACTGTTTGAGTAAAAGAAGGTTTGTTAGTTGTTAGGCACAAAGCTACACAATGGGCTCTCTGTGTAAAAGACAGAACAATTCTTATGAGAAAGTCGGAAAAGATCCACATATGGAGAATAAACAACGAAGGATGTTTAAATAAAATAACAGAATCAAATGGAAAATGAATCTCAACATACTTATAAAACAGAAATAAAATCGCCTTCCATTTGCTCAGTTGAAACAATGAGATTTTTTTATAGTAAAAATAATCAAATGAGCTTATTACACATGAATATAAAACGTATTAGAGACAAATTTGAACAGGTTGATTTAACAATGTACAAATTAGAAAATAAAGCAGATGTATTAATTGTGGGTGATATATGGATATAAAATGAATAAGTAAATTCGTATCAAACAGATGGATATAAATTGTTTTATAACTGTAGACAGTATAGCAGGTATGAATGAGTAATGGTATGTGTTAAGACGAATATAAAAGTTAAGCAATTTTAAAATACAATTACAGATCATTACCCTATAGCATTAAAAGTAAATATTAAAGAAAAAAACACAAAGTAATATGGATACGTAAATATTTCTTATAGTCTAGTAGAATCTTAGAGAATTCAAGTTCAGCCTTACAATAGGATAGATATAAAGTCTCCTTTTTGCTGTTTCCTATTCTCTGGGGTGTGCTTGTTTAGAATACATGAATGTCACTATGGTATCTTCGGGCAATTTTTTTAATAAGCCAAAACATTACCCTACTTCACTTATTGTTGTTTTTTGTCTGAATCAAATAGCTGAGAAAAAGAATGGTATTTTAAAAGCTTAGGAAAATAATTCTGTTATCTTCAGACCCTAATGAGAATATGTATTTGATAATATGATCCTTTCGAAGTCTTAAAAAACAACAAAGTGTCATAATTTTCTGCCAACTAGTTGATGTGCAGAAGTCTTTTAGTGCCACTTGTTATTATTTTCACATTGCCAATTTTACCTTTATCTTTATCTTCTGGTCTTTTGTTGTTTTTTTACTGGAGATTTATTTTTTGCAATTAACTATTTAAAATAATTCTACATGAACCATGGTTGACCATTTAAAACTGTTGGTAGCCTTGGGTATCTGTACTAGCAGACCTGAGTACCCCACCCACTATTTCTACTCTGATGCAAAATACTGTACACCATAGCAAAACTGGAAATACATTATTTTTATATAAAACATACTTTGTGCTATGATAAGTGCTATTAAGAAAAGCATGTTATACTAAAAACAAAGTTTTAGATTAAATTGATAATATTTCAGATACATTATTCTTCTTTTATACTGACATTTTAGCAGTCCAGAACAACACTACACCAGAAGTCACTTTAATTTATAACAGAAGTATGAGTAATAAATTAGTATGCAGTTTTATAGTTAAATTCCTTTAAGTTTTATCATAACATACTTTATAAACATCCTAGGTTTGCCAATAAAGAAAATTTAGGGTTAGCCTTTTAGTTAATGTAATGTTTATCTTGCTTTTCCTTATAGCTTTTGTTAACTTCACATTAAGAAAGCTGTGTCTCTATTGATTGTACGTTGATCAGCAGAAGCCATCTCTTTTCGGTGTCTGCTGATTTTTTTTACGTTATTTTTCAAAACTGTGTTATATATTTCTTCGTTTAACTGAGACATTATCCGAATACTTCATTTTTGACTGTTTCTATAACGACCTATATTTAATACTTATCAAACTGTAATAAAGTAATTTGGTCTTAAATAACACTTTTTATGACAAACGAGGTCTTTAGGAGCATGATAGAAATGTATAAACGTCAGTCACTGCAATGATGAACTCATCAGTTTGAAGCCTCACGTTAACGGATTGATCGCGTGAACTTAATGTTGCTTGACAATTCATATTGATTGATTTATCATTCATGTAATATATATCGAAGGAAGTAGCTCTTTCAATACTTTATAGACTATTATACTATTAAAATATATGTTTTTAAATAGAAATATTGGTTTCAAAATACAAATATTTCCATGCAAATAAGCCTAAGCCCCCCTCCCGTTGCTCAGGCATTTGAGGGATTATAAAGATTATTAACATTTGTGATTTGATCCTTGTGGTTGATACGACACAGATAGTTTTGCACTAAAAGCAAAGGGACCATGTAAATAAAATTATAGATTTCTTTTATCAGTCCTTTAACTTATCGACTCATTACATCAAGCTGCATATGAACATTTAACTTGCTCTGGCATGGCATGGTGGTTAGGGCGCTCGACTCTCAAACTGCAGGTTGCGGTATCGAAACTCGTTGCAGAACATGCTCGCCTTTTCACCCATGGAGTTCAAAAACTAACGTTGGGTGGTGTTGACTGTCTCTCTAGTCTATCAATTTAAAATTAGGGATGGCTAGTGCAGACAACCCTCGAGAAACTTTGCACGAATCAACAACAGAGCTTTGATTTAATTTTCAAAGTTTTCATTTGTTTGTATTTAAGCACAAAGATACATAAAGGGTAATCTGAGCTCTGCCCACCACGGGTATCGAAACCCGGTTTCTAGCGTTGTAAGTCCGCAGACATACCGCTGTGCCACTGGGGGACTCAAAATTCTCAACGCCGACTAAAGCTAGCCTAAACTGAATCACAACTATATGTTATGAAGAGCGTTCCGGTTAGGTTAGTAAATATTACGAACATCATATTATATTATCGTCATTACATCACTTTATATAAAATAAAACTTAATCCATGTTAAACATTTACAAAATATTGTCGTGAATAAGTTTCTAAAAAAGGTGAATTTGTCATTTTCAGTCATGCTTGTGGCTAACTATACTATACTAGCGTATAGTTTCTATTGATGTATACTAAAAAAAGGAAGTATTGGTTAGTTACTAAACGTAAATTTACACCCTACTAACTGATTTCAAATTCGGGTGTCTCTCATTTAACTTATATGTTTTAGGCAACTTTTAAAGAAAACAACGTTTATAACTTGCTATTGAAAAACGACCAAACATTCTCCGAAGGCACGTCTCTTCGATATTTCTCTTTGATGAAGAATGCTTAGGTTATCAGGTTTCTTTAACTGTAATTTTACCCTACTTTGTGGTTCTACGTGCTTTCCAAGTATCATAAATGGTTATGTCACTTTATTATTTATTTAGTAATTATTCAGCCTTACTATACTTTCCGTATTTTTACAGTTATTTAGCTGGACAAGGTCTTTGTCTCTGACCAAAGCACAGGCTCTCCTCCCTCTAATTGTCGAGTCCCGTTGCATTACGTTTGTCAGTTGGCAGACTAAGTAGCGTTGCGCTATTATTAATTTCGAACCACCAAATACAGAAAGACAACTGGATGGCAGCAACGACTTTTCTTCTTATTATTAATTATTGTGCATCGTTTGCTTTATTATAATTAATTATATTTTTAACACCAAGTACGAAATGTAAAAACTACAATTTTATTATTTTACACTTGAAGAGATTGGCAACAGCCATGTCACAATCTTTCTTCCCTCCAGCAATGTCTTCAAGGTTATTTTAATCATAATGTCTAATTCTACTTGATTTAAGTAGGATCTGTCCTTCCCACACAATTTCGCACTCACTTCACTTCCATAGATATTTAAATTACCTTTGTCGTAAAATTTATATGTTTACAATAGTTATCATTTTCCTAAAAATAATGCATTTAAGTTGTACAATTACAAAATCTTACTTTTTCTGTTTTTCAGTCAAAGTTATGGCCCACCATAAACTAATGATTAGAGTACAAGACTGGGCGCCTGAGAGTCTCGGGTTCGAAACGTGGTCCTACCAAGCACGCTTCGCACTTCCAGTTGAGACTATCCGTTTTAGGAAGCAGGTGCTGCCAAATCATTGCCTTCACTGATCCTCCGCTCAAAATTGGGTACGGCTATGCCTGACAGATAGCGGTCTCTGACCTGGCCGTTTAACTCATCATGTACAAAAAATTTGGATGAGGTGAATCTGTATGACATTTTTGTCACTTTCTTTTCTTGAAGAGAGGGCTTTTATTATAATGTTGTAACCGACGTTTTTTTCTCATAACTTCTACTTCGATATTTTTATAAAAAATTTTAAAATCTCTTGTATCTGGTGTAAGGTTAAATATCGAGATAAGATGACGTGTTTAATTCCTCAATCTTTTAATATAACCAATTGCTATGTAATAGCATAATATCTAAAGAAAAATCATAAGATTACTTAATACCTGATAGATAGAACAAACATGATATTTTACTGAAGCAGTTTTGTAGTGTTAGAAAAAAAAGTACAAAAGTTTGATAAAAAAAATTAGTTTCTTTGAAGTTAAGCACAAAACTACACAATGGACTTTCCGTGCACTGCCCACCCAGGTGCACGTTAAAAAGATAGAATCTTCAACTTTACACGAGTGTAAACCTTATGTTATCATTACACAACTAAATATAATAAAATTAATATATCATCTGAACACAGTTTACTTTTCGGTACTTCTAAAAATGAAACAGGCTTTAAAAAAACAAACACACATATAGTAGCAATCTAAAAGAAAAATAAATAATAAAACTGAAAATTAATAAATCATTAATTCTTATAATAAATACATACTGTTACGTCTCCGTTTGTTAATTGACTTTCCGTAACTTCGTTCCGACGAAACTTTCGCGACACAAGTCCTTACTTAATAAAACTGGTTTATTCTTTCTGAATATAACTTTACCGATACACTTATTTTCAACAGTCGCTCTTTTACAAACGTTTTTAACAACGAACGTTAACTTCAACAATACTTCCTGACTGCAGTTCAACTACTCACTACCTACACACACACATTGATGCTGTCACGTTGTGACCATTTATATATACCAGACTATCCTATATCTAGTAATCTCCCGACAATTCACGAAGGTTCGAGAGAAGTCGCGTGACACTAGTCACGTGACCTCGCTGACGCAACAATACATTATATATCTTTTAAGGCTCATATCGGGGTGAGAAAATGTGACAAATAGACAATAAAGACGTTTTACTCCACGTTATACCCTTAAACTTGTATTCAGTTTTGCCTGACGTCGGCTACAGTAAAGTAGCCGAAATGTTGTAAAGATTAACAGCTTTCTAAGCACAAGTTAAGTAACGAATAACAAACACAAATTTACAGAACTATGAAGATGAGTATCCCGAAAATAACGCCCGTGACACGTCGAAACTAGTCGAGGTAATCGTCTTCATATTTTGTAAATTTGTGTTCGTTCTTCGTTACTTAATTTGTGCTTAGAAAACTGTTAATCTTTACAACATGTGCAGATAACACGAAGTACAACTTAGCTTGATTAAAGTAACCAAAAGCTTATAGTGAAGTAAAACCTGCTCAGTGTCTATTTATTAAGCCTTCAAGAACTTCAACAAAAACACAATCAATATGAGTTTCTAACAGAATGATTTTATTTTAAGTCCATGACATCAGCAAGTACCAGCATGGAAGACTGCTAGAACAAGTTTAATTAAAACGCTAAGTCCGTAGCGACTTGGTGCGTCAGAGCGGTGTTCGCTGAACTACGTAATGTTACCGACACATTACACGCTTGGTTTGAGAAGTCCAAAGAGAACGAATAACGTGAGCCGAGAAGAAGTTACCGACTTCATAGTAGCTTCTGGTTAATTAGATATTGCCAGGAAGGGTAACTACCATTCATGTCACGTTTCAAGCAATCGGCAAAACAGTGCGGACCTATGAAGCGAAGAAAAACCACCGCAAGTTATCTTTCTTGACTACTTAACATCCATCTGTCTATCTCTTAACGGACTTATACGACGACTGTCGAACTACGTGAGGGAAAAGTAGCTTCACTTCTGACTTTGGTACATATGGAGAAAGTGTAATGTTTGAACCAGTTCTTCTTCATCAAAGAGTTAAGCCATAGACACTTTCTCGTTTGTACTAATAAACATGCCATATTGAACCTGTAGCACCTAGAGACATTTAAGATGTTTCATTTTGTTAACAGTTAAAGAGATGAAAGATTAGTCCGTTCACATTAAGTAGGCCCGGCATGGCCAGGTGGTTAAGGCACTCGACTCGCAATCTGAGGGTCGCGGGTTCGAATCCCCGTCACACCAAATA
>NW_013667720.1:161763-177355 GCF_000517525.1 Limulus polyphemus
TAGCCCTCGTGTAGCTTTGCGCGAAATTCAAAAACAAACAAACAAACACATTAAGTAGACATTAACTATTTCAGTAGGTATATAAATTACATTGTGATCGATTTCATCACTGTTATATAACCGCATAATAATAATAATTTAGCTATAATTTCATTTCACACGCGAGGCATGCGAATAGAAGTTAAATACAAACAGGCACTGTATATTTGTTTGTTTGAAGTTAAACACAAAGCTACACAATAGTCTATCTGTGTTATGCTTACCACGGGTATCGAAACCCGGTTTCTAGCATTGTAAGTCCGCAAACATACCGCTGTGCCGCTGGGGGGCAACAACGTATATCCACCGCTGTGCCGCTGGGGGGCAACAGCGTATATCCACCGCTGTGCCGCTGGTGGGCAGCAGTATATATCCACCGCTGTGGTAGGTTCTATTTCTCATATGCCTTTCTTACTAGGACACAATTCATATTTTCCACATTGCAGTTTGTACCCTGGTTATATTTTTCTGCAATCTGTATGCAATGCCTATTTCTTTGGCCTTGTTGTCTTTAATGATATGTTTTTTTTTTCATTGCTAGTCTCTCTGTCCTTTTATTTTATTTTTACTTCCTTGCATAAACTACGTATGCAAATTAAACCTACTTCTTTATAAGCTAAAGTGAAGCTCTAGATAACACTGTTATTCAGTTGCGTGTTATAACTATTAAAACACTATCCGCCATTTCGGGTTTTGTTAATACTAGGTAGGTCATGAAGAAGAGAACCCTGCAACTATATTAATAGTACACGCTTTAGTCCATTACTACTATCTCTCGCACGCCTGTACTTTAAGTCTTCACTTGATAGGGTATTCAAGACAGAATTTAACTGTTTTCTTCAAAAGACCTTTAATCCTCAGTTTTCCCTTGATAAGATATTTAAGACAGAAGTTAACTGTTCTCTTCAAAACAACAATTTTTAATCCTAAATTTTCACTTGATAGGATATTTTAGTATGATTGTTATTTTCATATCAAAACTTAAACAACCGTGTTCTATCACATTAAAGAAATATCAAACTACCTTCTCCATTGTGCTCCGATATAAATTTGTGTACTTGTAGTATAGAAATTATTAAATATACAATGTGTTGTCCAAAATGTCTTGTAAGGCTTCTTCGTCCACATTATTATTATTAAGTTTTATACCTTTGTTGTCATCTGTCTGAAATGAATTATATTTACTGACATTCCGGCCACCTTTGGTACAAGCGCGACTCAGTGGTTAGCGTGTTGAACTGTGAACGTAAGGTTCCGTGGTTCACACCTAGTTACTGCCAAAAGAAATTTAAAAAATCACGCTGTATACTTTATGGCCGTTGATGCGTATAAGAGTGATAGTCAAATCGCACTATTCGGTGTGACAACAGTAGCCTAAGAATTGGTGATGGGCGGTGAAGCGCGTTTTTTCAGCAATGGGAGGCGAACTTTGAATCATCGGATTTAATGTCTGGGCACGCCAACTATTAGATTCTCAATACTTTGAACCATCTGATTCAATGTCTGGGCACGCTAACTATTAGATCCTCAATACTTTGAACAAGAAGATTTTTCTGTATATTCTTTCTCGTTAAGCATTACTGCTGCACCCCCTAAGCTAACATTGAAACCGTTTCTCCAATACGTAGGTAAACTTTATTTTCAAAATCACATTAAGAACAATAAACGTGAATTTTTTGGGGGGGGAACGTTAAGATCTGAACATGCTAGTATAGGTGTAGATCCTTAGAAGCTAAGATGATACTCATGCAACTGGAAACACCTTTGTTTGATGATTATACCTCCTATACCAGATTCGACATCCTCTTCCATCAATAACCTTCCGATCAATAATGCGTTGAAAATGTGCGCAGCTGAGACAGGACTTTGATACTGTTTACGACCAGTCGACTTATGGAACAGCCCAGCCTCACTGAAGAAAAGTTCACATTAAATCCAAATCGATTGTTCTAAAATGAAGTGGCTGCGAGAATCGATAGTAGGTCTTAATTTGTTAGTCGACTTAGACTGCGCACTAGTAATCTGCTTGTGAAGCTCTCTAAAAACACATCAAAAAAAGAGTTAATATGATGTGAAGATTTATGCTAAGAGTCTGATGTCTTCTTCAACACAACTTCCCATATAGATAGATAATGTTCATATAATATAGCAAGTTTTGTAACAGGTAAACACAACTTCCCATATAGATAGATAATGTTCATATAACATAGCAAGTTTTTGTAACAGGTAAACACAACTTCCCATATAGATAGATAATGTTCATATAACATAGCAAGTTTTTGTAACAGGTAAACACAACTTCCCATATAGATAGATAATGTTCATATAACATAGCAAGTTTTTGTAACAGGTAAATTATCGAATGTCGTCACTGATAAGTGTGTGCGCTGATCGATTATTAATATACATTGATTATTATGTTTAGCTTTAAAATTAAATACATCTTTATATAAACCTGAATCTATTCTTTAGTACAAAAAGTTTGAATATACTGTAAATGCATGGTCATGTTATGTAAAAAGAAAGCGGTTGATAGATCACTTATTCGTGACTCATTATAAACGATCAATAGTTTTGTTCGAATATCTAATTAGTTTAGTAGTTAAAACTTGAAATACGTCATGTTCGATAAACTTGAAATACGTCATGTTCGATAAACTTGAAATACACCATATTCGATAAACTTGAAATACACCATATTCGATAAACTTGAAATACACCATATTCGATAAACTTGAAATACACCATATTCGATAAACT
Source organism: Limulus polyphemus (assembly GCF_000517525.1). Taxonomy (NCBI): domain Eukaryota; kingdom Metazoa; phylum Arthropoda; class Merostomata; order Xiphosura; family Limulidae; genus Limulus; species Limulus polyphemus. The sequence continues at coordinate 164,563 of NW_013667720.1, forward strand.
TGAAATACGTCATATTCGATAAACTTGAAATACGTCATATTCGATAAACTTGAAATACACCATATTCGATAAACTTGAAATACGTCATATTCGATAAACTTGAAATACGTCATATTCGATAACCTTGAAATACACCATGTTCGATAAAATTTAAATACACCATATTCGATAAAATTTAAATACACCATATTCGATAAATTTGAATACATCATATTCGACATTCATTTGAAAAGTCCACATTATTAGTATAAGCAGTTAGGTTTTATTATGTTGTTAATATGCACAAACATTCTGCATTGACTCTAACCACTTTTACTTTACAGACCAAATCATGAATTTGGTGTTAATTTTTACTTGAAGTGTTGTTTTTTATCATCTTCTGAGCATATCCTGGAGCGATGATTGTTTGAACTCGTCTGTTATTATTCAAGCTTTTATGTTAATCGTATCTACGTTTTCAATCCACAAAAATAGGGTATCGTGTTTCTCAAGAAGCTTATTTTTTTTTTAATCCATGACCAGATTTTGCCGTCTGAGATTTATTCTCCTATTTCCAGACCACCCAGAGTATTAAACGGTTCGATTTAAACAAACTTAGATTTCCATTCCTTGAATATCCTCTTTTTTTAACATAAAAAAATACATGTAAGTGAGATGATCGAAATAAATAAGAGAAAACCGATGTATCATTTTTATATATATATTACTTAGAGAGCCTAATTTATTTAAAATTGGCTTTACCGTTATATTTAGATTATTCCACATGAGGTTTAAGTAAACTATGTGTGTGAATTTAAAATGTAAGAAATCAGTTATGCAGAAAGAGTTTGCAAAAGATTTGGAATTGTGAGAAAAATGTACAGAAAAAAAACACTTTAAAAATTGATAAATAACGGAAAATAATTTGGTTTAATAATTAAGCACAAAGCTACACAATGGGCTATCTGTGCTCAATCCACCACGATTATCGAAACCCGTTTTTTAGCGTTATAAGTCCACAGACATCCCGCTGTGCCACTGGGGGGCAACGGAAGATAAACAATGAAAGGTATGCATAGTAAAATATATTTTTAGTTGAATTAAATCAGTAAGAAAATGTTCCTTTTGTGGTTTAGATTTGATTATCTCGTCTATTCTTTTATTTTACACAAACGTTTCATATGCCGGATTGATGTTATCACTTGAATTATGAAGTTATATCAACTTGGAAGTTATATATTATATAGCCTGTCGAAAAATTTAACCTTGCTACACTTATAAAGTAATTGGCAGAATTTTGTTAACCGAGCTAGGATATTATACACTGTGGCAGGCGTGGCTTAATGGTTGAGACGCCGGGATTTGAATCGTAAAGTTCAAGGTTCGAGGTGTAATATGCTGTAACACGTTATAACAGTGACAAATAATGCCTCTTTTCGGTTAAGGTAAGTGAGATAGGTGACTGGTGCTGCTGACTGGTGGCTGTGCTTCTAGCTCGTAACTTTAAATTATGGATGGGTTTATCTCATCTCTCAGAGTCTATGGTGTAGTCGTTTAGCCCATTCTCGTGCAGGTTGAAAATACCAAATAACAGTTTCTCACCTAACGGCCATTTCCAAGTTACACTGTGTAATAGGTCTTGAAATCAAGACCCAGACGATTCAAATACATCGGAATTTTATTTTATTTTTTGTTACTTTTAACCCTGAAGCTGATATCACCTATTTAATTTACGGTTATTTGTTTGTGCAAATTCACATTGGGCTATCTGTTGTGTACAGTGCGGGGAACTGAAAATCGGATTTAGCTTTGTAAGTCCCTAAACTTACCCATGTCTCACTGGAAGACCATAATTTAAGTGTTCCCAATGAAAAAAACCCGAACAAAAGATTCGTACGTTATTTACTAAAAGAAACAAACAACTAAATTATATTTTCTTTGTAAGATAGGTTTTGTTTGTTTGTACTTAAGCACAAAGCTGCACAATGGGCTATCTGTTTTGTGCCCACCACATACATCAAAACCCGGTTTTTAGCGTTATAAGTCATCTTACTTACTGCTGAGCCACTGGGAGATAGGTGACATTAAACAATAAAAAAGACATTTAAGTCTCTTGCAGTGACCATCGGTGGCCCAGATATCCTTTTTGATTATGTTGCGTAGTATCGCCTGGATTACGCAGATTACTTTTGCTATAATCTTTGTGTTAGTAAATTCCAACCTGTTTCAAGATGCATTTTGCTTGCCATGAATGAAATACGATTTGTTGCAGGTCTTTTTCTGGACGACCCTGGTTCCCCAAGTTGAACCATATTCCTTTGTTTTCCAACGCCATTATGTAAAATAGATAGTACGTTTTAGAAATTCAAAATCTTTGATCAGAACACATATTTATGATTTGAGTGTATGAATATTTTGCGTAGGAAATTGTTTGTTTGTTTGTAATTAAGCACAAAGCTACACAATGGGCTATCTGTGCTCTGCCCACCACGGGTATCGAAACCCGTATTCTAGCGTTATAAGTCCGCAGACATACCGTTGTGCCACTGGGGTCGCGTAGGAAATGGCTGTTACATACCTTTCCAAAGAGCGATCAATTTGTGGTTGTATCACATTGCCTAGGAAACACTAAACAATGTCAAAATGTAGTTATGATACATTCTGTTCCACATTCAATTTATATCGGTTGTGATTGTTACGTGATTTACTTATTCGTGTATTCGAAATCATTTTAATTTTGCTAGAATGCTCCAGTTACCAAAGAATAATCACACAGGATTCGTTTTCCCTGCGGAGCCTAATTAGTGAAGTAATGTATGGAGATCATTATGATATAATCATGGATAATTTTAACTAAATAATCAAAAATTACTCTTTCTTATTCCACTAGATTTACTTGTAACGTAAGTATTATTTGTGAAACAGGCAGCACGTTAAAGAAGTAATGTCTTGAGACAAATGATGTATGAAAATGTGCAGAATTTTAGCTTTGATGGTTAGAAATAACACCATAATTTTTCACACAGTAATGACTTTGTACTGTCATAAGTTGCAAGCAAACGTTTGTTTGTTTGTTTTTATTTATCATAAAAGGTGCTTGATGGAGCGTATAGTTCAAGTAAGCAACTTATTTTTAACTATGTTCTTAGTTGTCACCATAATGAACGTATGTAGCTGTATAGGATAAAAAGAACATGTAGTTTTGATGCTACTAACTTATTCTTCTAAGCCACACAGCAGACAAGCTATTTAAAATACAGAAAATAAATATTATCGCATCCGCGAAATTAGTATAACTGAATGACAAGTGATGAATCAGATGACAGATTAGGCTTCATGTTTATTTTTAATATGTTTAACCCTAGGGCTACTGGTGGGGTTAATGGATCTTTTAAACACTTTTTTCTGAACTATTTATGTTTGTTGGTTTACAGGTTCCTTATTAGCAAATGAATCACGAAAAATTCTGTAAGATAAAACACCATCAATATTCCATTAATTACTGCTGAGGTTCACTGTATATTTTAAATGGAAAATATGGGATTTCACTGAAAATAATATTTGGTCAGTTCATGGAATTGACTGATGTATCAGACGAAACATAAAACAACTCAATATAATGCAATATATGGTTTCTAGGTGGTGAAAAGTTTAAAAAGGAAGTCGGTAATTTGAGGGTTACACGTTCCGCAGGAAAAAAAATCAATCACGCAGAAGCACAGTGAGAGTATTCTAAAAATGAAGACACAAGTGATGTGAAAATGATATTATAATAATAATTATATTAACTTAAACCGTCTCTCTAACTTAAATTATTGGCATCTGAAACATAATTCTAATCAATAGATGGCGTTCAACTCTTTTAGAACGTACAGAGATTTTCGTCGGAAAAGTACTTAATATTTGTATATAATCAGTAAGTCACTTTTATATGCTACTGAATACACTAAAAGTTCTTAGAGGACTTGACCCTCTACTTTAACAAATGTCCAAGATTGTTGTAATTTATCATAACAGTTAACTTTCAGCGTGATACTTCCAAACGTTCTTAATCTTACCACAATATAAAATATTTAAGTTTTGTACACCTGCGCTAAACATTATGCCACTCTTCTTAATATTCTATGACTGCAATAAGAATTTCATATCTAATTTAGTATGTTGTCTGATGTAATATTCCACTATACATAATGAGACAAAGGCCTGAAACGTATAACAGTGTAAGGAACGTTGAAGAGAAGTCTAATAATAAACATAGTTTGTTGTTTAGTACGAATAGCATAATATATATATATATATATATATATATATATATTATTTTGGGTTACAGTCTTCCACATCATATGTTTATACTGTATTTAGCATATTATGGCTATTCTTATAGTTCCTTGTAGAATTTCTACATGTAAAGCGTTCAGACGTTTCTAATAGCCCTGTTTATCTTCAATCCAGAACAAGATAACTTTGATTTGCTGAAAGCTTTATACAGTTATAGCTGTATTCGTGTATGGAATGCTTACTCTAGCATGTTTGTCTCTCTGCTTCATCAAATCACAGAGTGTACAGTTGTTAGTGACGTCTTTATGGGATCAGAATCCATTGCTAACCGCTAATAATGTCAAAGTTGAGTCTTAAAGACTATGGCTAAGAAGCATAAAAATAAAAATCAAGGCTGTTGACCAGATATATACATGAGTTTTATTAAAGTTCTACGTTGTTATTTTTTTCCATCATATTTTTATAAGAAAGACTTAGTTTCGAAAGTTTTAGGTTAACTAAAAATAGTGAGTTGCTGCTGGATTAATGTAAGAATAAGTTTTTGTTTTAAGACTCAAGACTCAGATTTAGCCTGGATAGCAAGTCGGTCTCATGTTGAATCAATTCATTTGTTTGTTTAGAATTAAGCACAAAGCTACACAATGTGTAGCTATCTGTGCTCTGCCCACCATGGGTATCGAAACCCGGATTCTAGCGTTGTAACTCCGCAGACATACCGCAGTGCCACTAGGGGGCAACAATTCAATTATATGTATATATATACATATACATATTCACTTACTAGCTGGAGTACACGTTTTCCTGGACGGAAATTATGAAAATTCTTGATTAATGAAAGGTTATCTTACGACATAAAAAGTTGCTTCCCTTATATGTAATTGTAAAAAATACAAAAGCGCCCATAAAATCTGCAAAACACAAAATGTGAAACCGCAAACTTGCGTCTATGTCCGCATAAACCCAAAACCCCCATACCAAATTTGATGAAGATCCATTAACAGTAGGCGAAGTAGTGCTAAAAAACAGACAGTACTATTATACGTATACAGATTCATTGGTTGATGGCAGTATAGTTGTAAAGCTAGCTGGATTTGAATCGTCTATATTTGATATTTATTTCTAAATCAGACTCGTTAATTTTATTGTAAAATCAGACAAAAGAAAACAGGAAAGTATGCGCTTTGTTGTCTTAGAACCTTTTTCATAATTTCTACTCTGTTACTTACAATTAATCTCTATACATTCACACCAGAAATTGAGCAGGTTTATAACTTCTGTATCTTTATTTAACTAATTCTAAGCTGTTTCTAACACAGTATCATTGCATGTAACTAATAGCATGCTTATATTTAACGTTATTTTAAATGCCACCGGAAGCTGTAGCAGAAAAGTATCTTCATATAAAAACAATTATAGGAATTAAAACATATATGTCTACTTTCTTTTACATAAGAATGCATACTACACGTATGTACACGTAAAAAACCTTGTCATTCATATAGAATCGACTAGGCATAACAACATGGCAAGTACTACATAATACCTTCAAAACAGAAAAATTAGAATTAAAACTCATCTATTGATAAAACTTGTTAATTGACATGCTTCAAATATTTTTACAAAAATTATCTTTGTTTTGAAAAGATTTAAATAAGAAATCAATCAGTTGCCAGTAAGAGGGTTTGAACATCTCCGTTCCTACAGATTCCTAAAATAGTTTATCAAATTTTTAAAAGCAGAGGATTGTTTGGTTTGAATTTCGCGCAAAGCTACACGAGGGCTATCTGCGCTAACCGTCCCTAATTTAGCAGTGTAAGACTAGAGGGAAGGCAGCTAGTCATCACCACCCACCGCCAACTCTTGGGCTACTCTTTTTACCAACGGATAGTGGGATTGACCATAACATTATAACGCCACCACGGCTGAAAGGACGAACATGTTTGGTAGGACGGGGATTCGAACCCGCGACCCTCATATCACGAGTCGAGCGCCCTAACCACCTGGCCATGCCGGGCTAAAAGCAGAGGAATAGCCTGCTGTGTTATCGAAAAGGTTTCTTTAATCCTTAAGATCTACCCATCAATACAGCAACAATATAGAACACACATGTGTCAAAAGTAAACGTACTTTATAACTTTTGGTTTTGTTGTTAAGTACAAAGCTACACAATTGGCTATCTGTGCTGTGACCACTACAATTACCGAAACCCGGTTTTTAACGTTATAAGCCTTCAGATTCACCATTGTGTCACTGGGGAAATATAAGTTTTGGTGGTAATATATTAATATAACAGTTTTTATTCACCACCATATACGCCAGTAATACATTTGCCATCTGTATCTCTTCATTGGTTTGTTGAATGTGCTAAACATTTTTAACGATATCATGAAATGTTTGATAATTTAACAGGTTACAAATAGAATGAACTTTTGAGGGGGAATTTTGACAAGCTAATAAAATTGATATAGAACCGTTTTCACACGCTGCATAACATTTATAAAAAGGGATTTCACATACCGCTAAACATTGATATAAAAGTTTCACACCTTGAAAAAATTCTATATAGATGATTTTTCACTTATTGCAAAACATTTATATTGAATATTTTCAGATACCGAAAAACAATCATATAGAAGAGTTTTCATATATTAGAAAATATTGAAAAAGAAGAGTTTTCACATACAGCAAAACATTTATATGGCAAAATATTAACATATTGCAAAACAATGAAATAGAAGATTTTTCAGATCACAAAACATTTACATAGCAGTTTCACAAATTGCAAAACATTTATATAGAATAGTTTTATATTTCACGAAACATTTACATAGCAGTTTTCACAGATTCCAAAACATTTACAAAGAAGTTTTTTCACGTACCGCAAAGCATTTATATAGAATAGTTTTATATATCACAAAACATTTACATAGCAGTTTCACAAATTGCAAAACATTTACATAGAATAGTTTTATTTATCACAAAACATTTACATGGAAGAGTTTTCACATGAACAATAACTGAATTCTGCCTTATATTTGTTTTCGCTGTGATTACAAGCGACTTATTTTTAATCGAATACTACGAACTATTTAAATCGAAAGAATTAGTTACAACAAACAGTTTCTTTATTCGACATTACTCATCTTGCCTGACGTTCAATATTGTCCGAGAAATGTTCTTTACAAAGATATTTTTGAATTGTATTAAGCTGTTGGTTTTTGTGTGAAGACTTGCTATATCACACTAAAGCGTATTCTTCTGTTTTGGTTATCATTTGGCTTTTGAGGCCACCTTGTAAATTCAGTACTTTATGCATATTTATTTGATTCCCATTTCAACATCATTTATATCTATTATAAAGTGAAATGCCGAAACTGTTAACTCAAAAAAGCAAAATAGCTGATTTATTTCTCATTCAGACGCATGACACATTTGTGAAAGTGTCATTCGAGGACTGCTGTGTTCCAGTCAGACATTTTCTGTCTCTACAAAGTAAACCTCCTCTAGGTAAACTTGGAACTATAATTATGAAGCTAATTTCGTAATTCCTGCTCTCTGTAGTTATAGACTTAATGGTATAGTTAATTACTAATGACTGTTTACATACGTACAAGCAACGCTATGTTAAAATAGAATAGCTTGTACCCATCGAACCGTGTTCTCAAAGCAGTTTCCTGTGTTTTCAGATAGCTTTATCGTGAAAATAGAATAACATATTTTAATGCAACTAACACAAGTTAAAGCGTTAACTGTTATTTGTTCCATTATATAAAATCGTCGTATTTAGAGATATTTTTTTACAGATATAGTTTAAACAGAACTGTCCCTACTTTGTCTTGTAAACAACGATATGTTTTGATGCTAATAGCGTTACTTAAATTGTAACAGAAGCTATACTTGCGTAAAGTAGGTAACAAAGCAATAACAAGTGTAGAAACAAAAGACAAGGCTAAATTAACAGAGTATGAATTGTTTCGTAGAAAACTAAAACATATTGAAAAATTGTTGGGTGGAAGATTAAAGTATATGAAAAATTGTTCAGTATAAAATTGAAATATACTGCAAACTGTTTGATAGAAAATGAATATATATATATTGTTAATCATCCGATAATTGCTACTCATTATAGCAATTACAAGATATGGCTATATATGTATGTGCTAAAATATTATAAATTTTAATTATCCCTTTATTGTTTTATGCAGTCTAAGATATATATAATACAATTACAAGTGTTAACCCTCAAAAATTTTAAGTTACATTAAATGATCTATATTTTGATGTAATTCAGATAACACAGCAGATTATATATTCCAAGCTGTAGTTCAGATAAATAATTAAATTATATATTTCAGAATGTAGTTCAGATTACCTATTCCAAGCTATAATTAAGATGAAAATTAGATTATATATTTCAGAATGTAGTTCAGATTACCTATTCCAAGCTGTAAATAATATAAAAATTAGATTATACTTTCCAGAATGTAGTTCAGATTACATATTCCAAGCTGTAGTTAAGATAAGAAATTAGGTTATCTATTTCCGAATGTAGTTCAGATTATCCATTTTAGGATGTAGTTCAGACAACACATCCAATTACCTATTTCTCGATGTAATTCAGGTAACATAGCAAATTATGGACTTTTTATTATTTAAACAATATAACAGAATGTTTCCTTCTTTCTAGCTCAAATTATAGATAATTTGCTTATCGCTAACACCTCAACAGATAATACAGTTCTGGTATTATTTTAGGTAACATAGCAGGTTGTAAATTTTTATAATGTTTCTAGTAACACAATATGGTTAATACTTTTATTGTGGCTTGAATTGCACTGGTGTTTTTTATTCATAGTACACATAACAGAGCATATTGTTTACTTCTAGTTTTAGTTCAGCTAACAAAGTAAAGTGTAGGCTTTTGATTTAGTTTAGATAACAGTATATTTTATTGGTAGTACAGGCAAAACAATATTGTGAACTTCTAGTTGTAATCATAGTAAAACAACAAGTTGTATGTAAACTTCTAGTTGTAATCAAAGTAAAACAACTTGTTGTATGTAAACTTCGAGTTGTAATCAAGATAAAACAATAGATTGTAGATTCTAATTATAACCTAGATAAAACAACAGATTGTAGACTTCTAGTTGTAGTCAATGTAAAATAATAAATTGTAGACTTCTAGGTGTAACCAAGGTAAAACAACAGATTATAGATTCTAGTTGTAATCTGGGTAAGACAACAGATTGTAGACTTCTATTTGTAATATAGGTAAGACAACGGATTGTAGAGTTCTAGTTATAATATAGGTAAAACAACATATTTTAGACTTCTGGTTGTAATCTGGGTAGGACAACAGATTGTAAACTTCTAGTTATAATATAGGTAAAACAACAGATTTTAGACTTCTGGTTGTAATCTAGGTAAGACAACAGATTGTAGACTTCTAGTTATAATGTAGGTAAAACAACATATTTTAGACTTCTAGATGTAATCTGGGTAAAACAACATATTTTAGACTTCTAGTTGTAATCAAGGTAAAATAACAGATTGTAGATAAAATAACGACCTATATAATGTAACTTTATTAGCTCAATATTTCGCTTCGTCAGGTGTTATCGATATCCTACAAGGTAACTATCCCTGTTTAATCTAAGTTGGAACACCGTCGCCAGTAAATCGAACATCGATACACATGATGACTCTTTTAGAAAATTGCTTATCCACGGGAATCCTGACAGGCAAAAAGAAAATAGACATGTCCTCTTGAACCGTACAAATAAAGAAAGCACATTTAAAGCTCAGGCTACTTGGGTGATTCCATATATAAGTGATAATATCACCACAAAATTAAAGAGAATACTTAGAGAATCAGACTTACCTATTAAAATAGTACAAAAACCAGGTATCTCCCTTAAATCATTAATAACAAGTTCAGCATACAAGAAAGAAACACGATGTATGAAAAATATCTGTAAAGCTACTAAATATGAACTACACGATAGATGCCATAGTAAAAACGTTGTTTATGGAGTAACTTGTATATAGGAGAAACTTGCCGACCGTACATGATCGAATATCTGAACATGCGCGTGACCTCAATACTAACAATGCTATTGCAGAACATTATGGAAAGAACATGTCCTACCACAAGCGGATAACATCTTATCGGATGTTAAGATCTTATCTAAACGCCTTATTTTTCTAGACCGAAAGATTAAAAAATCGAATTTTGTGAAGAAAAAGAAACCTAAAACGAACAAATATAAAGGTTGGCCTTTAGTGTAGAGACGTTAATAGCATTCTTAAGATTTTAATATCTTGAACTTTGACGAAGTCTCTATACACAATCATAAGAGTGAAAAGATATTTTCAGGCATTGTTTTATGTAAGTATTGATACAATAATAAGAAATAACACAAATACAAATATTAACAGATAGTTTATATAAGTAACGTATCCTATTCTAAATACAATAATTTTAATAGTTTATCCGTTGGTTTACACATATTATTTATTTACCATTGTTGGTTTGGTTTGTTTCAACAATTGAAAATAACAGATTCTTGACTTGTAGGTGTAATCAAGGTAAATGATCAGATTGTAGACTTCCAACTGTAGATTAGATAAGGTAACAGATTAACAGTCCTTGTTGTAGTTTAAGTAATACAACAGATTGAATACTTCTTGTTGTTATTTTTTTCGAAATAAACATAACATATTGTTCAGCTCTGGTTGTAGTCTGTATAGTTTTGAGTTATTTTTGTAGTCTAGATAACGCAACATACTGTAGATGTGTTGTTGTAGCTCAGATAACACAGTAAATTACAGACTGCTCATTGACATTTAAGTAATACAGTATAGTAATATAGCAGTTTCAATATTCTTGTTAATTAATGCTCAGAACCTTGTAGATTTCTGGTTGAAAATGTAATCTTAAAACAGATGACACATTATTTTGATTAAAGTTCAGGTAATTCAGCAGATAATAAAGAATAAATTAGGCCTCTACGTTGTTATTTCTTCATCGAAATTCACATTTTGATAAGGAAAAGATATTAGCAAATAGATAGTAAACAAATTTATAAAATTCTGCAAGTTGTTAACACAGGGAAAATCTATAGGTATTTGAAGGTCTTTTTCGTGAGTGTAAAACACTTAAATACACCATTTCGATTTTCGATACCTCACTACTATAAAGACTTGGTTTGGTCTGAAGTTTCATTGGTAGTGTCCAGGGTCACTGATGAGGAGTGGAATTCTTCGAAACTAGTCTGGCTCACAGATACACCCCCAATGAAAGAATAGACCATTCCAAGCTTTTACTTGTTGTTAAACAAATGTTTAAACAACTCTATTCAATTGTTCTAGTTGTTATTCAAGTAATACAGCAGGTTGTGAATTTTGGTAGTAATTTAGGTAATACAACAGGTTGTAAGCTCCCGATAGTAATTTAGGTAACGCAGTAAGTTGTAAACTTCTGGTAATAATTCAGATAATACAGTAGGTTGTAAACTTCTGGTAGTAATTCAGATAATACGAAATATTGTAAACTTCCAGTAGTAATTCTGTTAATATAACAAGTTGTAAACTTCTAGTAGTAATTCAGTTAATATAACAAGTTGTAAACTTCCAGTAGTAATTCAGTTAATATAACAGGTTGTAAACTTCTAGTAGTAATTCAGTTAATATAAGAGGTTGTAAACTTCCAGTAGTAATTCAGTTAATATAACAGGTTGTGAACTTCTAGTAATAATTCAGTTAATATAAGAGGTTGTAAACTTCTAGTAGTAATTATGTAATATACGAGGTTGTAAACTTCTAGTAGTAATTCAGTTAATATACGAGGCTGTAATCTTCTAGTAGTAATTCAGGTACTACAGCAATTTGTAAATATGTGATTGTAATTAAGGCGACAGTACAAGTTGTAAAATTCTAGTGGTAATTCAAGTAATACACTAGGTTGTAAACTTCTTGTACTAATTCAGGTAATGCAGCAGGCTGTAAACGTATGGTTGTAATTCGAGTAATGCAACATGTCGTAAACTTACGGTTGTAATTCAGGTAATGTAACATGTCGTAAACTTCTGGTAGTAATTCAAGTAATATAGTAGGTTGTAAATTTCTGGTTGTTATTCAGCTACACGAGAGTGATCTGCCTACTGGCTAGGTTTTATATTTGTGTACCAAAATGCTATTTAATATATTTCTTTAACTAAGACGTAGGAACTACTAAAAGTAAAATAAGTAATAGATTAAAATAAGAAAAGTAACCTTGTGATAAAAGAAAAATAAGGAAAGAATTACTTAAGTTCTTAATATTCAGACTTCAAAGGCATAAAAGAAACTAATAACACAGGTCTGCGAATTTAAACTTCATAAAAATTATTTTGGTTTAAATAACGGATTTTTCATAATTCAGCTACGCAGATCTCGAAAAAAATATTAATTTTTTTATAACATAAGGATTTTTTACAAATGGGGAAGAAGAAAAACTGTTACTTAGATCAAATTATTATTTCGTTTACCACAGTAA
>NW_013667720.1:177492-196680 GCF_000517525.1 Limulus polyphemus
TTTCTGATTCAGCGTACAGGAATTACTGTAGAACATGTAAAAATTTCAAGACAATAAAACCATCGCAGGCCTGTGTTATTATTGGTTGCTGTATGCACGATCGTTCTTTGAAATTTTGATTATCATATTAGGATTTCCTAAAAATATATTAATAACAGATCGTACTAGAAGGAGATAAAGCATTAAGTTTTAACTAATTTTCGAACCCAAGAAGAACTGAATCTAAAGTTACAGAAAGTTGTCTAAGTTTGGAATTTCTTTAAAAAACATAAAAATAGGAAACAAATATAATATTTTTTTGCAATTCATGGTCTTCATGTGGAATGTGGTAATAAGTATTATCGAATTCAAATTCTAAATCTCAAATTTAAGAATGATTTACAGAAAAAATTGGAAGGAAATTTCATAAGTTTTCATTAATATTGAAAATCTTATGTAAAGAATAACAAAATAATAATTAAAAACAAGAGGCACATCGCATATGATGAAATTATATAAGTTAAATATTAAGTGATTACAACTTAATGAACGTTTACTGGGTTAGTATTGATGAAGAATCTACTTACTCAAACACTCGTTCAGATGAAGTAATTTGAATGGGTCTGTTTATTAAATAACACGAAAACTTTAATAATTTATCTAAATTTATTCTATCAGTCTTCTTGAATTTGATTCTAAATAGTTTCAACTAATGCTTAACGAGACGTTTATGAATAGTTTGATTTTGTAGCTGTGAGTTCAAATTTTGCCCGAGCTTAAAAGGTGTATCCTATTGTTACTGTGAGCAGAACGGTTTAAAATATAGTCCTGAAGAACCAAACACGCATTCTTTGTTTTCTTCGAAAATAATAAACATTTTATCAAATCTCTATAGAAGTATATAAAAATTACTCTTTTAGTAATAATATCTTTACTGAAATAGAGAAAAATCTTTTTTACCTTTTTTTTCTAATTTATGGGTTGGAAGTGGCCAGTGACTAACGTGTCGGTCTGCTTATCGAAGGTTCGAAACGTGATACCGCTGAATAGGATCCCCATTTGTCATCTGTAGGCACGTCATAAAAGCAACAGTAAATGACTTTATTCGGTGGACAAAGAGATGAAAAGCTTTTATGAGGGCAGGTGCTGCTGACCAACTGCCTTCTCTCTGATAAGTTGTGTGAAATTAGGAACGACTGAAGTTTAATCCTAGAGGTCGCTGACCTAACTGTTTGTTCCATAAGATTACGTTCAGGCTGAAAATTTCAGTTTCAACCTTCTTTTCCCCCACATCTTTTTAATCCTTATCATAAAGCTATCACCTGCTGCATGATGCCACACTTTGCTTATCACTCCTGGAAGCCGGTCATTGTAGGTTTCTTTCTGGATGATACTGGTGCCCGAAGATGATCATATTCCTTTGTATTCCAATACAAGTGATATGTCCGTCTTGGAAATTCTAAATTCCCGATCTGATCACATCTTAATATATACATGTATATAATATTGCTCATAAGATGGTATAAGGTTTTCAACAGAAGAGATCATAGACCAGATGTTTTAATGGTCCTAGATGGTTTAATTCTATATTTATCATAAGTACGGTAGTACTTATAGTAAGAATAGGCCAGATGTGCAATGCACATTAAAACCTTAAACATGCTGCAAATAGAATGTAAACAAAACTTTATAATCACTTTATACACACTGTTCAGTATTAAACAAATCAACTTCAGAGTAACAAACCACAAAGCATTTGAGAAAGTCGGTAGAGTAAAAACAAAATTTTCACAAAACCACAAATTTGTTTATCTGACCATCTGACTTATTGGCTAACGTTGTTGGAAAGGCATAGCTCTCTTCTGCCTTCACCTTATTCAAATCTAAATGCACATAATTGAATTACGCTACATTGGCTGAAAGCTTTTTTTTCTTAGTTTTTACTTATAACCTTGGTAATAACAAGTGATAACAATCATCATTTTGCAACACTACTAAAGATAAACTAGCAATACGTTACACTAGTAGCCATCTTCTATGATTACGAGTACACTCTGTGAGTTGCCAAGTAACAACCCACCCTCATATCATGTGCAGGCGCGCGAGTGCTTATGCGCACGAGCTACGTGATCAATCTACAGCTGTATCAGCTAAATAAAAAACGTGGACTACACAGCTTCTCTAGATCTAGGTTTTACCTATGACCTAACCTTTGAAAGTAAAGTTTTCAGTTCTATACATCTGACTCGAAGGTTCTATGTTGGACAAAGAAATTTTATCATAGCAGTCGGTGTGTAAAACGTGAGTCTCTTACCACTGCCGAAGTCTGACACGGCTTTGCTCGAGTGCTCTGGTCTGAAAACAAGAACAATAAGTTGTATAATTTACCTTTGCATTGCTTTCAAACTAAGTGTGGCCTATTGACATCTAAGGTTGTACTTTAACCAGTGCAATTTTTAAAATATGCCTTTCAAGGAAAGAAAACGAGAGAAAGGGGGAAATTTTATGTTAATAACCTTAAATAGTTTTGTCTCAGCGAAGACAGCATTACTGCAAGAATAGAGATAAGGTTAGAAACAGTAATGCTGAATATGTGAAATAAGCCTTAGTTATCAATCCACCTAAAGAAGAGGCTGTCATCCCGGCTAGATGGAAGAAAACCTATAGCAAACATATCAGCAAATTAAAAGCTACGAGAAGGATAGACCTAGATCCCAGTCACTCTCGAAACTTAGCACCAAGAAAAGCTACGAGAAGGATAGGCCTAAAGCCCAGTCACTCTCGAGACGTAGTTCCAAAAAAAAAGCTATGAGACAAGTGTAAAAGAATTCTAAATAAAAATTAGGAACTAGGAGTTGGAGCACCAAAAGCAAGGAAACAAGGTAGGAATGGGCTGGCTAACATTACAACACGTACTGGTTTTTGACACCTTCCAACCTCAAATGCTTTTTTAACTACAATCCCATAACTTGACGTATGCTGTGAGAAAGACTGGTGTAACCATTTGTGATACTGGTAATTTTGGCGAAGGTTCTTTACTTGATATTGCTTAGATCTATCTACATTAATAATTTGTGTACATATGTACTTTGGATGGTCACGACCCACAGATCGAGTTCTCTTAGATAATTAAATTTTTCAAGTTCCCCATAAAACACTCTATCTGTAAATACTGTGGAAAACTACTGTCAAAAGTATCATTTTAGCCACAAGATCACGTAACACATGAAAAAAGATTAAAGACATAACTTTTGTAACTCGATATTTTAAGATACTTATCTATATAGACAAATATTACATTTCAAACATAGCCTTAAATAAAAATTAACTGGGAAAGGTTGTAATAAATAATTTGACCATTGGATGCCGCCACAATCACTGCTTCCTAAGAAGGAGAAAAAAGTATGGAACCCGATACTTATTCATGATGCGTGCTTTCAGCCGTGATGGGATGTGTATAAACCCTCCTTCAATCTTCAGTATGATAGCATTAGAAATTATTCGCTTCCTCCACAACAATGAAATGTGGAGATTTAAGTTATGTATAAACATTGAAATATATATATATATTAGAAAATTTAAATGAAAATTAAAAATTGTAGTTTCCGTACAATAAATCTCAGATGGCGGTAAGTTCGTGGACTTACAAAGGGTTCAATTCTCCGTGGAGAACAGAGTGGAGATGCCCACTGTGTAGCTTTAGCACTTAGAAAACAACAATAACAACAACAGCCGTACCATAAATAAATGTTTACTGTTAAATTAATTAAAATGTAATCCAGTATACAACGCATATTACTTTGAATTGGAAAAAATCCATTAAAATACCGAATGCTTTATTATATTAAAAAAAATATGTACGCAGAAAGGTTGATACATTTCATTAAAAAAGATAAAATCCTAGCGCTACGCATCAGAGATATAGATAGATAGATATTTCATGAAATATTTTGACTGCAGATGGTGCCACATGACGGAAAAATTGCGGCTGACAACCCAATCAGATTCATTTTAACAACCCCCCCCCCACCGTGACACAGCGGTATGTCAGCGGACTTACAACGCTAGAATCCGGGTTTCGATACCTGTGGTGGGCAGAGCACAGATAGCCCATTGTGTAGCTTTGTGCTGAATTACAAAACAAACAAACATTTTAACAAAACGAACTGTTGTCAAATAATAAATTAAATATCAAACTATAACTTATGAAAACTAATTGTATAAGAACGATTTTTACACTAAACAAACTTAGAAAACTAACAGTAGCTTAATTTTATCTGGTAAAAAAATAAAGTGTAATATCAAAGAAGTCGCACGTTAAAAAGTAAGTTAGATACTTATGGAAAATTACAAACATTGCCGAATTTAAATATTATAACCATAATGATACTCGTTATCGCAATAATTAAATAACGTAATGACGCAACAAATAAGCGATATTTTGTTTTTGCTTTGTTTTAGAAACCAATGTCAAATTTAAACTACTCTTCAAACATCAACACTTAATAAAGACCAACAGCAATGTGTTGTAAAAACTGTATCCATAACAAAGCCATTTCGGGCTATCTGCTGTGTCCAACGAGGGGAATCAAACCCCTGATCTTAGCGTTGTAAATTCGTAGACTTACCGCTGTCCAACCGGAGGACCAAATATTATAAGAAATTACTCTAAGGTCGTTATCACGATATACATTCTATTATCATTATATTTTACTACATCATAATGCATCAGCAGGGCATCATAGTGAACTAAAATCAGAACAAATCCACGATAGTTTATTTTGCACAAATGCTTTTACATCACAGTAATTCATCACGCTTGTGTGTCTGATCGTCAATCGGGAATGACTCGCACATCTTACCTACCATCACCCCCTATAAGAAATGTTCCAGTCCCTCTGAGTTCATTGGCTAAAAACCTCTATTGTATAATGCCATTTTCACCGAAAAGCTTCTGAAATGTTTGTTTCAGTGTTCGATTAACTTTCCAGCTATTACAGGATGTTTAGTTTTTTCTGATACAAAGATTTCTTCTTTTACATATTCTATTAACATATAATACCTGAAAAAGCCATAATTTAAACAAATTCATCTCCTGAAATTAAAGTATGCTACTTTGACTCAAAATATGATCTTTAACCTTCTTAGCTCAGTAACCACGTAACAAGCATTCGGTGGAGGAGGTGACACGTGAAATTGTTGTGTAAATAAAAATACTCATGTATTATTCATTCACAACAATACGTTTATGTAGCCACTTAACTAGACATCAGTTATTTCACAAAAATAGCTTGAAACGTTAAGCCATATTTTACAATCATCACTTATCAAATCTTGCAAAAAGTCAAAACAGCAGTTAAGCTTTGTTTGTTTTTTAGAACAAAACCACCTTGAGTTATTCTGCTGTGTTTCTCACGGGGAATCGAACCCCGGATTTTAGCGTTGTAAGTTCAGAGACTGACCGTTGTCCCACTGGGGGACAGCACTTAATCTATAACCTCTAATTTATGGATCATTTGCTCTGTTGGGTTATGATTTTAAACAATGCTGAACCGCCGCGGTTATTTTTTGAAATAATCAGTTCTCCCTAAAAACTAAAAAAAATAATTTTAGACAGGTATTATATTCTGGCTATTTTATAAGACAGGCAAACCCTTACGCAAACATTAACAATGGAAAACAAAAAGTTAATAAATCTGTAATTAACATAATATTTGCTTTAATTGTGTTCAGTGCAGTATTTCAAGGATGAAGCCCACAGTTACCTGATTCTCGCGACATACAGAGATTCATGGAGGTAGTGTGCGGAAGACCAGATGTTGCAACTGTAACAAATGCATGGCCCGGTTGTTAGGGCGCTCGACTCGTAATCTGAGGGTTGTGGGTTCGAATCCCCAACCCACCAAACATGCTCGCCCTTTCAGTCGTGGGGGCGTTATAATGTGATAGTTGATACGTTGATAAAATAGTAGCCCCAGAGTTAACAGTGGATGATGATGACTAGCTGCCTTCTCTGTCTTTCACTGCTAAATTGGGACACTTAGCGTAGATAGTCTTCGTGTAGCTTTGCGCGAAATTCAAAACAAACGAACAAACTCACCAAACTTGCTCCCACTTTCAGCCGTGGGGCGTTATAATGTGACGGTCAATCCCACTATTTGTTGGTAAAAGAGTAGCCCAAGAGTTGGCGGTGGGTGGTGATGACTAGCTACCTTCCCTCTAGTCTGTCATTGCTAAATTAGGGACGGCTAGCGCAGACAGCCCTCGTGTAGCTTTGGGCGAAACTCAAAACAAACAAACAAACAATTAGAAAAAAACACCTTTTCTTTTTTTTCGTAGAAAACAGAATCCCCTCCCCCATGTGGCACACCGGCAACTCTGCGGTCCTACAACTCTGGAAACTGGGTTTCGATACCTGTGGTGGGCAGAGCACAGATAGCCCATTGTGTAGCTTTGTGCTTAACGTCAAACAGAAGAAGAAATGACTGTACGATAAAAAATATGTTGTATTATGGTAAAGTTAAAGTAAAAGAATTAAACCGTCAAATGAATAAAGGTGCGTTCAAGTAAGAAAAACTAACTTTACTTTGAAAATAAACTATAGCAATTTGATTGTTTATCTAAACGAAAAAGTATACAAAACTAGCAAGATGATTAAAGAAATCACAGATGGGACTTCACAGATACTCTTGATTTTTTTCAAAGACGTAAACGTGTTAGACTAAAAGCATCAAACTGTTCTCACATTTCACACGCTCTCTGAAGCTTATGAATCAGAAAATTGGATAACAAGTTTCTGGAAATACCTCTGTTCTGTGTTACTGTACTGTAGAGCGGTTCTACAACAATTAAACCATCCAATAAAACAGGAGATGATCTCTATTACTAAGCCCCACTAATGGAATTAACACTTAGGTTAATCTGAAACATCCTATATTCGGTCAAGGTCGTGTGTTAAATTAGAACTCTAGAAAAATCAAAAATTAATTTGAGTTTTTAATGTGATCTGGAAAAAGCTGATGAGAGTCACAGCCTTGTCAATAGAATGGAAGTGCATAGGATGCATATACAAGCGTAATGAACAACTGACACATAAAATTTAGCCTGTAATAACACAGAGAAAGAAAATAACCTTAAAAATCTAAATAATACACAGTAAAATCATATGAATACAAAATCAAATACATATGAAATGAATTATTTCCATATAAACAAAACAATACAATCTGAAATAAACAGAGAATAAACTACTTTTTGACGTTTTAGTAAAATCTTAGCCCGTTATATAAAACTATACACATAACATGAAACCTTCAAAAAGACAAAATTTCACAATGATTATAGAAGTATAAACAAATAATGACCCTTTTAATACGTATAAAGTATAACTCAAATACATTAAACAAACTATTGATTAAATGTACCTAACACAAGGATCCATCATCATAATAAAATCCAGAACGAAGGAATATAACTCAGGAGATGTGAAATGGAAGGAGAAACATTTATCTGATGACCATGTGGTAAAGAATAACTAGGTAAAGCTAAAGACAATAAATCAAAATTAGAATCAAACGTAATAATATTTGTTTGTTTGTTTGTTTGTTTTGTTTAATTTTGCACAAAGCTACACAAGGGCTATCTGCACTAGCAGCCTGTAATTTTGAGTTAAGT
This sequence comes from Limulus polyphemus, assembly GCF_000517525.1. Lineage (NCBI taxonomy): Eukaryota > Metazoa > Arthropoda > Merostomata > Xiphosura > Limulidae > Limulus > Limulus polyphemus. The sequence continues at coordinate 185,146 of NW_013667720.1, forward strand.
TATTGAGTAGTAAATAATCCCAGGAGTTACACTGACTCTTCATATAGAGATAGAGGAGAATTCCTTTACTGACTTTACCAGTGGCTTTCTGGCTATATGCTGTCCTATTAATTTCCCATCATTTGTTTTCCTAACTTCACCATACCGTACTTTGTTTACTATCAGTCTCATTCACATTGAATGTCAATAAAGAATATCCATGCTTGTCACTTTCACCTTACTAGTGCAGAAGAGATCGATATCCTTCCAATAAAGTTGTGCCGCATCTGATAAAGAGGCTGACTGGCCACCATAATCTTTAATTAAATGCTGTTAGGATTTTTCTGCTTTACCCCTGCCCAGTCTCTACCATTTCTGTCTAGGCTGATTCCAACAGTTGCTAGCGGTACTGGATATTTATTCCACATCGAAGTACCTGAGATCTGGTGGTGATGAATTATTTCAAAGATGGCTATATGCCACCTTTCCTGCCATTACTGTTTCCTGAGGCACCTTTTAGGCAATCCTCCTATTGGATAGGGTCTGTGTAGTCGTTGTAGAGCTGAAATTAATCATAAGTGCATAAGTGCATTAGTGCATAATCCAAGATGTAGAAGACACGATTTTGAAAGAGTATAAGACAAGACTTTGAAAGAGTATAAACAGGTGTTATTCTTTGGCTCTATTTCTTGCTGAAACTTTCAGTGCATTGATGCCTTTGGTAGTTCTGGTTATCATGATTTTCGAGTGGCTGGTTAAGTTGAGTTGTCTGTCAAAGGTTACCTCCCAAGTACTTCAGTGTTTCTTCCAGAGTTATAGCAGTAGCTGCTATGGATATTGGTGGTTTTTCTTCATCAGCACATCTGTTGTTGAGTGTACAGAACATAGCTGTGGGTTTGTCAGGATTGATTACCATTCCTGTGTCATTGCACTATTTGTTCATGATGTTAAGGGAAGGTTGCATCTTTCTTTCAGTTTTGCTACAACCTCTGCTTTATACCAGACTTTGTCAGTAAAGGTTAGCACACAGCATCTGTTTGAATGGTCAAGATGGTCAGCATAAATGGGCAGATAAACTCATTTTTGTAAACATCTTCCACATCTAAAGCTACTGCCAATGTTTTCTGACTGTCTTCAAAACCCATTACATATATCATCTGCATATTCAGCAATATTGATACAAGTTTCGCTTCCACTACCATAACCATTTAGTGATGACAGCAGTAGCACAGCTCAATCGATAGGCACACCTTCTTTGCCACAACCTTCTCTGGAATCTTGCCAATGATGTTTTTACAATGGATAACTAAAACGTTCTACAGGCCAACCATGGTTGATGAGAATCTTTTTTCTGGAGCAATGCTTTCCATTGGCCTGATGCAAAGACATACTAGTCAATTGACTATTAATATAGGTTTTTCTTCTTAGTCAGAAGTTTAAGATGAAAAGGATGTACCCAGCCTTAAACTGTAGTAATCTTGCCTTGAGTACAGTTACACAGGTATATAAGCATGGTCCAAAATTTATATATTTCCTAGCTGACTTGGTGAATAATTCATTACGTTGAATTTACTGAGTTTTCTACTGAATATGTTTATTATATGAGAAATTGAAACTGGAAACCGTAGTTTCTCCTTTTCAATTAATGGGACTTATCTGATAACGAGGCATTCTGGAAAGTTTTAGAACAACTTGGAATTGTAATATAGCTCTAACACAGTTATTACTCAGTTAGAATCGTCTGGTCTTTGTTTCTAATCCAGATTAATCAAAATTCAAATATAATGGAGTTGTTGTTAGTGTGTTCAATGTCTTTGTCTATCAACAGATTTAGGTGCTAGTTGACTGTTGTGACTAAACGATGTTTGTTTCTTGCAAATTTTGTGATTAGTTTTCTTTTGCAGCTGAGTCATATTTTTTTACAATTCACATTTCAAATCTTCAAACCTCTAACTATGTAGTTTTAGTAACTAACCAGTTGCTTCCGATGATTTTGTCAGTTGATAAGTTATAAATACAGAAATATGTTTGTTTTGGATAGTAATTATACAAGTAAATTGATAAAAGCGAGTGTTTCTCCATCTTTCAACTATGATAATAGATGCCTGTCTAAGAAAGTCGTTCTTATTTAAGACCATTTCTTAGCTCTACTGTTCAAAGACATCTGTATTTGGAGTTAATGATAGTCAAAAAGGGATATTATTATTTCTGTTCGAAAAAAACTGTGTCTACCAACTACCGATAACTTACTGAGTAAAAAACAGGCTTATGAAATGTAACAAACTTCAGACTTTATCCCAGTTGACCGTTTTTTTTTTACAAAGAGCAGGATTCGACGATTTCTAGCCACTCTGTACAAAGAACATTACAGACACTGTGACATGACAGCTAAACATCGGTCAAAAAGCTGTTTACCTCAAAAGCACAAACAGGAAAATTAAGTTTTAGTGATACTTTAGTGATATTGTAGATAATAAATAACAGAAAGGGTGCGTTTCACCGTTTTTTCTTTTTATGTTTGTTTGTTTTTGTACTAACAATAGAGACATTTGACCCTTCCTGTGGTGAGTGACAATGTAAGCTGCTTAAGGTAGTGCAATGGTATTAGGAAAGCTCTTGTATCAGAGTTATTGTTCTTATTATATTAGTTTGTTTGTTTTGAATTTCGCGCAAAGCTACACGAGGGCTATCTGCGCTAGCCGTCCCTAATTTAGCAGTGTAAGACTAGAGGGAAGACCACCCATCGCCAACTCTTGGGCTACTCTTTTACCAACGAATAGTGGGATTGACCGTCACATTATAACGCCCCCACGGCTGAAAGGGCGAACATGTTTGGTGTAACGGAGATTCGAACCCGCGACCCGTAGATTGCGAGTTGAGCGCCCTACCCACCAGGCCATGCCGGGCCTATTATATTATTAGTAGTACTAGTGATATCTATAGCATAGCTAAGGGATGTCGTCGACCATATCCACCCCACAAATTCCATTTCCTCGCTGATGGACAAAGCTCTTTCAATACAGTTATCCAACAATCATATTCTTACTGTCCAATAATTGTTTGAAGAACACGTTAGAGCTTTAGAAAGCTCAATCACAAGATGTAATCTGATTGAGTGTCTTCGGGATGAGCTTGAAAGTTACATTGACTATTATACTCCTCTGCTGATATCATGAAACAATTGCAAACGATGATCCTCAAGAAATAGGCCATGGGAACAAAAGATGTTGCTGCGAACGATGTGCCAATTCCATATTAGATGGAGCACTAATGAAGCGGCCAGCTAGTGTGCATTCACCTCGTCTCACGTTGTTTTTTTTTTTAAAAAAAAACATTCCCAATACACTTTCCTGGATGTATCTCTTGTTCAAACGTACAATTTCTAGGCTCTTTAATACAAAAGATAAATGTATATATAGGGTTAATTAAACTGTCATTCATGATCCGCAATGGCTTCAATTTGTCCTTGGCAGAATTAACACTGCGTCCCTACTCACACTAGAGGCACCTATAATCTGACGCCTATGATATTTATACTTAACACCGAGCCTGCTGTAATTCATATCATCCTTCATCCCTCTGGCAAGAATAAGCACAAGACCAATTATTAAACTATCATGTATAATCTTATTCTTCAAGTAATTGGTTAAAAACAAAATTAAAGAGCGGTAAAAGATTTTGTGTAAGTTAAAAATAAAATCCTGCCTCTGCCGCTGTTGAGTTATAATTAGTAAAGAATATTTCAAACTAAAAATATGTATTTCGCTTTAATATATCTTGCAAGTTCAAACTGTCGTTAAAAATATTTTTATTTTGATACTTTTAAGTTAGTTAAGGTATAGGAGTAACTTGCATATTTTTGCTTGAAATAAGTCACCTAAAAGTAAAACATTTTTGCACAGTCAGTTTTCGTAAACATAAATATATTCAATAGATGGCGCAACAATTGTACGTTTGCAATATTTAGGTTGTATATGCTTCTAGTGAAACTTTGTACACGTTTTGTTATCTTAATGTGAGTTTATATTTTTCAATTCGCAACTCGTAACACCACAAAATGAAGAAAACCTGAGGGCTAAATTTCGCTAGAAACTAACTAGTCTCAAACTCTATTTTAGAATGAAATAGTATAAGGTTATATATGAGTTTGTGTATCTAAAAATTACACCAACTCATGTTGCACATCTAGCTGAGCTGATGAAAGCTTACACTGTTCGAAACTGCAATCTTTTCTCCCTTCTTTATTCGACGCCAGATGTACTAAGATGAAGCTTAGGCCTGATAACATTTTACTATCTTATTGTTCTTATTATTCAACATTGTAATTTTCTCAAAGGTAAATTTACTTCGTAGAATAAATCCATCGCTAACCTAATTACACAATGTGATGTTTTAGTACACAATCTTATCTTGGAAAACAATATTAATGCAAGCCAGTAATTTTTCTTTTAAATTTTACATTCATCTGTTGATTGTTTCAATTGTTCCAAATCCATTTTTGATTCAGATTTCCTGTAGAATCTGGGACTCAATTTTTAAACTTATAATTTGTATGAGTACTTATAGCATTCCTTCTCAAAATCACTGACACATTAAACCAGATACTAGGGCTCAGCAATTACAAAAAAGATTAATAATCCCTTTGAGTTATAAAAATTAAAGTTGTGTGTTTTGTAATGTGTTATATATTTTTAGTGTTGATCGTCTAATAGATTTTGAATAAACGTAATTTATGTTTGTGTTGTTTTTGTTCAACGTCCAATTTACTATTAGCACATTAAATGTCACCAAAAACAAAGAGGGTTGATCTGCAACGTTCTAACGACCTTCGTTAAAAAATATCTTCTTTTACACCATATGAGATCATGGTAAAAATAAAGTTAAGAGATGAACGAAAGACAGATTTCCTTTATCAATTACAGATTCAAACCCCGGAATATATTTAAGTTATTCTTAGTATGGATAGGCCTGCCGACGGATGGGTAGGGTGGTCAGGGCACTAGCTTCGATTCACAATTTGAGGACCGTGGGTTTGAATCCTGTCTCCGAACATGCTCGCACTTTGAGTCGTGTGGGCGTTACTATTTGTCTGTCAATCTCGCCAGTCGTTTTGTAAAGAGAAGTCCAAAAGTTTGAGGAGGGGGGGGGTGTTGACTAGCTGCCTTCCCTTTACTTTATCATTTCAAAATTAGGGATGATTAGCAAACACAGCCTTCAAAAAGCTTTGCGCGATGTTCTAATTTATTAATAGGGTAAAAGGGTGTCATAACAGTCAGCAGTCTCCTTCTAGAAGGCCATTTAATCCTTTGCCCTGTGGCCAGGAATTGCTGTCGGTGGGGGTGAGTATGGAACTCAAGGTTTTTAACTAATTTATGTTTTATCCAAGGGTGGTGCACTTTCAAACCGCCCCCGCTAGCTCAGTGCTAAGTCTGAGGGCATATGACACTAAATATTTGGTTTTGATACTCTCTTTGGGCGGAACACAGATAGCCCATTGTGTAGCTTTGCGCTTAACAACAAATAAACAAAAAGAAATTATCCCAACCAACCAAAATCCAACGTGAAGATGGTATTATTACTACCAATTTCTTATTCGTTATTTGGTTGGTTGTTTTCCGATATTCGCGCAAAACTACTCAATGGCAATTAGGCTACTCGTCCTTAATTTTTAACCAATAAGCGATAGGGAAGGCAGCTAATCAGCAATACCCACTGTCACCTCTTGGGGCACTCCTGTATGATCGAATAGTAGGATTTTACTGTTACTCTTATAATGTTCCCAAGATTCCAAAAGTGCATAACTCGAGTTTTTTTTTGGGGGGGGGGGCGGTAACGGACGCGAATGATGGACCTATAGCTCCAATCTGGCACGCAGATCATTGGGTCACACTCAGCTGTCATATATGTTAAAAGTAATATAGATTCAAAGCTCCTTGCTCGACCAATAAAATCTTTCTTAACTAGACGGAAATATGACGACTGGTTGTATTTTGTTCTTTTCGTATAAAGCCGGCATAAAAAAAAACATTCTAGCTTCTAATAGTGGCTTAACTTTTGAATTGGATACAAAATATGTTGACTGCTAAATGAAAATAGTAATATCACTATACAAAATCAAATCCCTTTTATTATAAAAGCTATTAAATAATTAAATGTTAAATAGTCAATACAGAGACACTAGTCAATTAGACACATAATCTAATATCTTCTTAATTAAGAGGACGGCTATTTACCTAAACTGATTCAGTAATGTGAGTTTTTAACTCACAAAATCTTCTATGTTTTGAACATTCACCAAGCAACCTTAACCTCATGGCGCCTCTTTGGATTTAAAGACTGTGTACTTACGTGTAGGTGGTCTCCCCCCCCCCCCCACCAGTGATAAGTCTGAAGGTTTACAATGCTAAAAAAAAGCTTTCGATACCCATGGTCAGCATAGCACGGATAGCCTCCATTGTGTGGCTTTGTGTTTAACAATAAAACAAATAAATTTACATGTAAATAAAATAACCACTGTAAGTATAATGTTAAACAATGAATAACAACAATACCCACGGCAGACAGAGCACAAATAACCCATTGTGTAGCTTTGTGTTTTATCACAAACAAAACCTAAAGATCTTTTCGTTACTTTTGTTATTTTCTCATTTTAAAACTAATTTCATGATATTTCTACCACAGCCAAGGGAACAGGCTAGGAAAAATCATTTAAAATCATTTATTTAAATTCTTATACTTTCAAAACTCATTAACATTACAGCTATCATACAAGGAGTGCACGAGCTATGGACCCTTGAATTCACAGTCTGGCATGCTAACTATTACTTAAAGGTAAACTTGTTGTTGATCTATGGGCGTTACCGTACGAATTTAATTTATTGAACTACCATCTTTTTAATAACACAACATATCAATTTGGAATCACAAAACTAAACATTTTGAGAATTGACCTCAGTGGGATGGAAACGAGGATGATTGAGAATGATCACGGTGGTTTTAGTGTTTGACGAATCTGAGACAAGGTGAAGCAGTCTGTATAGGACTCCCACACTTATGTCAACCAGAGTAACCCACCCCCAACTCTGGTCAAAATAGCCTGACAACATCAGAGAGAGAGGTTGAAAGTGTCATTAGTGAAAGACGTCTGCCATCAGGAGCTCTCTCACTAACAGATGAAATAACGAGCACCGAATGGTGAGGTGAATGGACCACAGAGCATGGTGAGCCATTTCAAGCTGGGGGTATACTGTCAAGACAGCCATGAACCATGGAAGAGTGTGAGGTCATGTAAGGCCAATGAAAGAGCTGCCACATCACCACCTTATCATTCTATAGCTTTAGATCATAGCTCTACCATTTGTCACAGTGTCATGGTTTATAAGAGCACCTACAATGATGTGTCTGTAACGTCCGTGAAACCTTGGTCAAGTGATAGCTAGGAAGTTGTGAAAGATCGGATCTGGCACCAATAACAGTTCCCACAAGTGAGATAAAGCAGATCGCTCCAACAACATTCACAGGTACAGCGAACGAGATTTGGACCATTTTCGAAAGTGTTTCAGGTAGGTATCTGCTTGGAATTGTTAGGCCCCAGAACAGGCTGTACAGCATCTGAATTTGAGTTTAGATGGCATGTTTTAAACTCAATCAACCACTTGAACGAAAAACAAGGACTGCAAAACAATCATTGCTGAATTTCACCGGAGGTCTGACCTTGTTTGTAGAAAACAGCAATCCATCGGGACAAATTCAAACTTGGAAGAGGGGTACCATGAAAAGCCTTAACACTTATGTAGATGATCTGTGCCACTTGTATGGCAAAACTTACTTTGCAATGGCTTCAGAGGACCACGGGGATATCCTTGTTAAAAAGTTTATGGAAGGCCTACTCAGTGAGATGATACACATAACTTTGGTGTGAGAGATTATTTCATCCTTACTAAGGCTGTTTATGTCACGATACAGTATTAAATGGTAACTTTGCAGCAGTCAAAAGAGGGGAAGCGACCTCTATGGTTGCTTTCTGGGCTGACTACCCGCGTGTAAAAACTAGTGGCTTAAAAAATTACCAGCCAATCTCATACTAGTCAAGATTAAGGTCGTTAGTCGTTACGGAGAAGAAGTCAAAAGAGGGGAACAACCCTTCATTGGGGTACATACAATAATTGTCAAACATATATGTTGAAAAATCTCACAATTCGGCGATACAGCATCAAAATTCCTCATGGTCAACTTTTGATAATTACACATGTAATCGAGAAGTGTTTCTACAAATTTAGGGTGGTGGTGGTACATGGGGTAAATTAAACGACATAACATTGTAATAGCGTAGTGCAGAAGTCAAGGTATTTTCTCATACACTGCACCTTTGTCTTCTGACAGTTGTGGCAGTGCATATTTTAACTGAAGGAAACTAATGACGATCTTTATAATATTCATATTTATTACTTAAATTGTATCTCTTTTATTTAATCAATTACTTTATTATTTTTCCTCTCTCTTCCGAGCCCCTCAGAGATCCGAGTCCGGAGATTTTCCCCCGGTATCTCCTCCCTCTCGGTGGGCCTGGATTAGTTAGCTTATATCTACTTCTAGCTGAAATTCCCATGTACACGTATTTGTAGATGACGTGCAGCTTTACCAATAAAGGTAACTTTATAGCTACCATAAGTGTATTTATATACGACCCACGATCGCACAGAAATGGGTAGAGCGTCTTTGGTTTTAAACTTATTTTTAATTCTTAATGTCGATGTAAATACTTAACATGGCTTAATTTGTGGGTAATATGTTTGATTGATTTTTGAATTTGGGATTTGAGTTTAAAACTTTGTTTGCCAATGAAAAGAGAGATAAGAACCAGTGGATATTTTGAGACAGTGTGTGTGGTTTCTTGGTAGGTTCTGTTTTTAAAATGTTCGTGTGATAGAGTGTAAGAAATTACTGGGATAAAATTACTTTGTAATATGTTATGATTTTTTTGACATTCCTGGGTGAAGACAAAAGTAGTCAGAATATATATTATTCGCTCTATTTAGAAGATTTAGAACAGGGTTACATTTGAAGGAGTTTGGTAGGAAATTGACGAAATGAGTGTATAAACCACGAAACGTGTCCTTACGGTAAACAGATCTGGCAAAGAGATTGTTTATCAAGAAGCACGGTATTGTGTTGTGCGGCCAAAACAACCTGCAGGACACACTGTGTGTTATTAACATGAGTGATAGTTTAGCGATTTTCCACTTTCTATAGCTCGCACTGTGGTAATCCAAATTATCACATATTTTTAATGGTTGTGCTCTACTGGACCTTTACTTCACATCCAAAATTTCAAGGTAATCCATTAAGAAATACACGAGATGTAAAATCTTCAATTTTGGTTGAATGTTGTTTCATCTTTTTCTTTCTTCTTCGCACCAAAAGTACGGACACTTAATTTGATAGAAAAACATATTTAACTTTTATGGATTTTTTTTTCAAATTTGGTACGCTAAGCGACAATTACGTGTCGTATTTGGTTTAAATAAAAGCCACATGTGAAAGTTATTTCAAAAAACCCATTTAATAAAAACATTTACGCACTCCTACGAAGAGTCACGTGAGCTATCGGTTTAAAAATTTTACTATAGCTTCACCTAAAGGTAAAAGTGGATCGTTTAGTTTTTGTCATTCATATTAAAAATGGCTGATTTAGAGCAGCAAAACTATAGGGAGAAAGCATGTGCAGATAAATAAGTATTGATTAGGCCAAGCAAACTAGATTAGCAGTTTCCTGCTCAAGTTTTCAAAAGAATCATACGAGTGGATGGTTATTATTCACTGTCTACTTTTAAACATAAATTTGCTAAGTTTTATGAAATTATTCTAATTAAAGAGCGTTTAGCGTCACATGATACTCACTTAAGCAATTAGCGTAAATAATGATGTTTGATACGCTGGTTGTACCGAGTGCTTGCGGATGATGGCAAGAAACTGTTAAACTAGATTTTATGGCGATACTATACACGAAGTTATTAACACTATTTTAGAGAGGAAAAACTACCATCATATATTTTACAAAGAATCTGGTTGGTTTTGTAAAGTACAGGTCTGTTCTGAATAATAGAGTTGCGATCCTAAAGCTAATGTTGGTTACTTACTGTGGTTTGTTGGTGTGTATTGACAAAAGGTCATGATACCTAATCAAAAACACCTTAGATATGAAAAAAGAGCTGCCAAAACATGTTAGAGTTTGTAATGAAAGGGGCAGTTATCCAGACATTGACGTTCCTAATAACATGGAAACATATTTACAAGAATCGGACGTAGAGGTGACCTGATCCTACCATCAATCCTCCTATCTGGTCATAAGGATGACCATTAAAAACGAAGATGTTCGATTATTTTTTGTTAGAATGCAGGGAATTTTTGGTTAGCAATAACAGTTTGATGATTATTTTAATTGTTTTCTCAAGTGGTATGTTAGTGAATAACAACTGAATATCAAAGCTGGCCATAACGAATTGGTTGTCTTTGGGAAACTTAGATATATCTTGAGCCCCCCCCCCCCGGTGGCATAGCGGTCTGTCTGCAGACTCACAACGCTAGAAATCGGGTTTCGATACCCGTGGTAGACAGAGAACAGATAACCCATTGTGTAGGTGTAGCTTTGTGATTAACTTCAAACAAACAAACAATTATATCTTGAGCAAAGGAAAAAGCCTTTAACAGTAAATTCGTTCTCAGTTAGTGAGCTTAGTGCAGATACAATATATTTAGCAAGCTTCTAGTAATGTTAACCAGGAATAGCTGGAATAGGTCTGAGGAGTACGCCATTTTTGTGTGTTTTCGATAAGCCATACATAAGACCGAGATGAGAACCTGTAGGATAAAGTTTTGCAAAAGTGGTGTCCGAAATGAGTTTATAATTTTGAAATATTTTAAAATCCGTTGAAGTTTTTCTCAAACTTAAGAGTAAGCTTAAGCCAATCATTATCGAGAGGTTTAAACTTTGTTCTGTCATTTAATTAATATATCTTCCTTTTGGAGACATAATCAGATCTGGTTAAGATGAAAACATCTGCACCTTTATCTGACCAGATAACAGAGATATAGGCGAGAAATAAACAATGGTGGGGGCAAGGTTTATTTAACCGAGCGAAGCGAAGAAATGTGTGCCACAAGCATACCCATTACAGCCGGAGTCGAGGTTCGCCTTAGAGTCCTGGAAGCTCTTGTATTCTAGATTAAATTTTATACATTCTCCTGCTTTTCCTGAAAGTATATTTCCTAATTTTTACTAGGACCGATTAAAAAGTGGAACTCCTCCCCTACATCATATGTCATTTCATAACAACAACGTTTCGATTACTGGCATTTTCTTTTAAGACAGAAACTCAACTCAAAGTTTACAAGTAGGTAGACAAAAAACCTAAACCTGTTGAGAGAGCATTCTTACGTTGTTACTTAAAGTAAGATCACTAAAATTAAAAATAACATTATCAGAATTTATGCCATTTGGTTTTCTCACTGAAATTAGTTTGTTAAGCTTAACATTCTTGTTGAGTTCAAGTCTGG
>NW_013667720.1:197680-210422 GCF_000517525.1 Limulus polyphemus
CTTTATCTCTGCCTGTCTGCAATTCAATTCCGATTAATTTGTCTTACGTTATCCGGCGCACTTATATACAGGAATAGAGGGCGCCTAGCACATACTGGATTATTCGTGGTGTTCCCCGATCCTTCTAGAATATCATGACGTGTTACCAGATCACGTGACTACCGCTGTCGTAACAGCTGTTTTATTTTTCGACGATAATTTGTTTTCAATTCTTTTACTAGTACCTTTCTTTGACAGCAACGATAAACAGAATAGCTTTGGCTATCTCTGTTCTTTCTATACTTCCAATCGAACATGAAACGAAGAGCTAAGGTTGTTTTTTTGAAATTAGAATGTTGTGAACTATCTTTCTGAGGTTTTAACGCTGGTGGTAGGATATGAAGCAATTCCGAAACATTCGTAATTAAATATTGTTTTATTACTGTGTTTTTAATATTCATAGTAACCGCAATATTAGAGCTGATTGTTGAAGCCATTATTGGAAAGATATTCGTCACAAAACACGTCAACTGTGATGTCATAGCTGATGCAACTTATGAAAAATAGTTCTAATGTAACATTACTGTATACAAATTTTAGGCTTCAATGAAAATACCATAAAACCTACGACGGACTTTGGATTAATTAGAGTTATTACTCAACGATTTACATTTAAAGGATGGTAAACAGTACTGTCACTGAGGTAAACATATCTGGATTATGTATTCATCCACTATCGAAAAAAGTTGGTTACGTGACTACGAACGCCATTATGTTAGCAACATGTACAAAACGAGGTAATTACTGTGAAAGGAAACTTGTTACAATGGTGAGAATAATGTGCAATGATAGTTTTGGATATGTTTTCATATTTTATGTGCTCGAGTTTTTGTTTTTGGGGAGATATTTGTTGAAAATTAAGTCTTGGTGTCAAAATTTCTATCAGCACGATATTTGCAGTCAGTTTTTTTCGAATTTCTTAACTTCCAGTCGCCATTATTTTGTGAAGCCTAACTACCATAAGTTGAAATACGATCACATTGGAGACCTATTTCGATTAAGAATTTGGCCTGTGGTAAAAAGAACGAAGGAATTTAACTCATCCTTATGGAACTTGTATACAAGTGTAAAAAACGTAAAACCTTTCAAGAAAAATATTTTTCAAGTTAAAACTTATAAAGCTCTGAATATTTTGTTGTAAAAGTTTGGCCTAATGCTTATCAATATCATTGCTTAACTACTGTGACTGACTAAACAGCTGGCAAAGTAGCATTGGTAATAATACAACACATTTCTGAAAGTTATGAGTAATAGTACTAAAAACTACAGTAACTTTGTTTGTTTGTGAACTGTGAAGCCACTTAATTTGAACTTTAAGTTTGTTGGTTTTAATTGGTCAGTTTGGAGTGGAGTTAATCACATGCTAGTTTTCAGTTAGACAGCTATTGCTAAGTCTATAAAATTTGTGTGATAAAATTTAGCTTATGCTACTGCAGAGTCATTAAGATGCATTGGTTTGTGGAAGACGGAAATCGTAATCATCAGGGTGCTATGAGGTATTTGAAAAATTTTGGATTACCAACAGAAGTAGTTAAATTATACCAGTCATTTTGGACAGGAGAAAAACACAAAAAGTTTGCTGATATTGATGTAGAAGTTCCATTGAAACTTGATAAAATGAGTGTTATGACAACTGAACAAGAAGCTGGAAGCCCAGAAGTATCACTTGTACAAAAGCCAAAATTGAACTTTAACTCAAAGTGTGGTTTCAGGACTAACACAACTTTCTGTGGTGAAAATATATTAAAAAATCATACATATAATATAATGAAACCTCATCTAGTGTCTTTTAAACCATTTTTGATTGGAGGATTTGTTGGGAGTAAAATTCAAAGCTCTCGTGAAGAATACAAGGTTCCCTTTGAAAGTTTGTTGGAACAATTCTTATCAATGATGGTTATAATGGATGCAAACAGAAGCTTTCAGAAAACCAGTTTTGCAAATAACACTCAGGAAATTAAAAGTCCTGGTTATATAGGAACAATATCTTCAAAAGAAAGACTTTTAGCTTCTCATGGAATTACTCCTCTTAGTATTAGCAACCCTAGTGAATTGAGAACTCTTGATTTTTCCTATGTAAATGGTATTAGTAACAAAAAGAATATTCAGACAAGAACAATGAATGGAAGAACTCTGGATGAAAGCTCCACAAAAGTTTCACAAATGGTCAAGAGACCAACATATGCTGCTGTAACAAAAAGTGAGAAACAACTAAAACCAACCTACGCCTCTGTCACTAAAATTAATGTTCCAAGTGTTGTTAAAAATAGATTTCTTTCTTCTACAAGTTATCAAAGTCATCCAGTTGATAGCTGCTGTAAAGAAAGTAGTGATATAATGGACCATTCTGGAAAAATGAGTAGGAAAAGAGAGATGTGTGAAACAAATGTGCCCTGGAAGGAAACAAAAAAACTTGAAAATTTCAAAGGAAAAAGATTGCTTGATTTTGAAAAAATTAATTTCAAAAAAGAAGACACACAAAAAATTATTAAAACTAATGGTTTTCTCAGCAAAAGTAAAGACAGTAGTAATCACCTACTGGATGTAGAAAGTAATAATTATTTCACAGAACATGACACTACCAGTTTTAAGTCAGATGTTGAGAATGTTGAAAATTTTAGTAATTTGTCTCTAAGTGGTAGCAGTGCTGATACAAGAATTGTAAAAAATGAAAGTACACACAAGACTTGTGATGTAGAAAGTGAAAGTGATAAAAAATCCAAAACTATGTCTATTATAACAAAAATGGGAACTGTAAATGATATTAGTGACTGTTTTAAAACTGACAAGTCTTCTAGTCAAGATTGTACATTTTTGGACAAAGGTTTTGATAGTCAGATTCAGTGTAAACCAATTGATGAAGATTATAAAGTACCTACAGTAAAATATGTAAGTGCTAGCAATAGTAAAAGTAAATTTCCAGTGACGGTTTATGAAAATTCTACTCTTGCTTATATTCTTGGTGGGAATGAAGATGTGGATAGTGATACAGATAGTTTTTCAAGTGATTCTGATGGTAGTTGGTATGAAGACGATTCTCTTGAAGAAGATTTCTTTTGTCTATCAGAAATATCTTTGGGTCTAATGCAAAGTGAAGGGCTATACCTAAATAACTGTGCTGATTCAAGTGCTTCAGTATCCAGTAATAAGGAAGGGTTGATAGCACTTGCTCTGGATAATGCTTTGTGTATTAAACAAGAATTTAAGACACTAGAAGAACAGCATCTTGAAAACAGAGAAAAAGAAAGGCTCAGACAGGTCAATGAGCAGTGGAAAGAGGCAATGACAAAAGTGCCTGATAAACAAGTACATAAACTCAAGTCTAAAAAGGTGAGTGTAAAATAAAGTTTAGATCCACTATTAAGGAACAACAAGTTTATGTGGATACAAGTTTCGACACTTTCACATTTCTCTTCAGTCCAACCTGGATTGAAGGAGACACACTGTGTTAATAAAACTATGGAATTTACATGTTTAAATAACTATTTTAATGAGATTCAAACTTTGTCATACATTTTAAAGAATAGAAAATTGTGCATTGTAACACTTGCAATAGCAAAATGACTGGTACAAGACCAATTTTACAGTTAACAACAAGGTCATTAATTATCCTGTATTTCTAAAAATATTTTTAATGATGGTAAGAATCTGTGAATATTCCATCTGATCTGTGTACTAACAATTTTTCTAATGCCTTCTAAGTTATACTAGCACACAGCAATTTGCTAGTATTAATTTTGATCCCTATAAATAGCTGTAGATTTAAACCTGTATAACCTCAAATATTAGTTTAAGATAAATTTCCAGTCTTACAAATTCAAAGAACAGCAAGCTTTATTAAAAACTTAATCAGCAGTTCTGATTTCAAAATGTTTAAACATAATCAGTATGAGAAAAAATTTGTTTACACTACCTAAGAATTCACTGAATGCTGTTTTGAAACATGCACTACAGTTGTCCACTACAACCAAACTGTATAGGAGAGCCATTACATTTATACTAGTACTCACTGTCTAAAAAAACTGACTTGCATATTCTTTGAATTTCTGAACCCATTAATGAAAACTATGGAGTTTAATTTGCTTTCAATTTATACTCATTTGTATTTTTTTCTGGTACAACGTTATACTAAAGGCAGGCTAGTTGTACAAATGTGATTGTAATTGTGTCACATTTTCATTTCTAACATTTCTCATAACCATATTTCATTGTTATGAACTTCCTAATTTGGTGTATAAGATATGAATTGAGTTTGCAATAGTGCATATATATTAACATAGTATGTTTAGGTGTTATTGACTACTATCTTCTCATTATAGTATACATGAAATTGATGTGTATTTTAGAGTGTTATATAGTACCTTATTCAAATTCATGTTTCTTTTGAATGTAACCACACTTGTACATGTATCAACTGTAAATTGTGTCTGTCCATTCAGTTATATTTTTACAAATAGTGAGTTTTTTGTAATTGTATTCTGTCTCAGACACTTTGATATATTCCATAGAACTCTGCTTTTGGCAATAGTAGCCTTCTGGAAAACTCCACTATTTTATTAAATAAAAAAAGCATAAATTTGTCTGGCATGATCCTCCCCTCCCCCCATACTTTCTTACATGGTGCAGCTCCAAAGTCTGTTATTACTCCAGAATTTGTAGTTTGATTGTATTATAACAGTGACATCATTGTGATTGGTTTTCAGTGGTAACAGAAAAAGGGCATAAGAAAGTGAGATTTAGCCACAAGAGATCCCAGTTTTGCCCCTGAAGAAGAAAGGTCCACCTTTCAAAAGTGCTCGGGTTATAGGGTTTTTATCATTTTGTATGAAGACTTCTTGAACTTATGTATTTTTATGACATAAATGAAAGGAAGGAGTAGAGACATGAGATAAGAAGTCTAGCAATATGAGAGTTCAACATCTAGTTAAATTTAGTATTACTTTGGATATTTTTAGTTTTGCCTGCCAACAACTTTTAGGACTTTCAACTACAAAGTTCAGTCTAAAGTCTAAAAAATAGCAACCATGAAATGTACATTTTCTGTAGCAAGTTTGCATAATACTTCCCTGCTGTACAAATATCTTCAAATAGTTTAATATATCTGCTACAAACTCGTACACTTGCCTTACCAATTTCTATTATAACTGACTTTCATCTGCTGTGGATTTATATGAGTAAAGTGGTTTTGTTTTGCAGGTCCATTTTGCTCCAGAGAAAAGACTCACTCGTGTTCATGAACTAAAAGATGTGGCAGAGTCCAGAAAAGGTCCATGGGAAGAACTTGCAAGAGACAGATGCCGTTTTCAAAAAGTGATACAAGACTTTGAGAATATCATCTCACCTGTCCTACTGCCTTGTCATAGGGAAAAGATGTATGATAGGTTTTATAAAAATCTGGAAAATTGAGTTGTCTGTAATTCACTGGGGAATGAACATGCATGTAGAAAGTTAGAAGTGTATAATTTCTTTTCAGGCACATTGTGCTGCTATATTAAGTGCAAAGTTTAACTTTTAATCAGAACTGTATATTGCTTTAGAAGTAAGGCTTGGAAAGGTTAAGGAAATGTTTTTGTATTTAGTAGATGAATTCTTAATCATTTGTATGTACTAAACTGACAACAGTAAAAAAAATGGCAGCTCGGTTCAAAACATTATTATGTAGACTACATTAATAATGAGTAACACATGTGAAAAGTCCAATGTTAAGGTTTAATTGTTCTATATTTTATTTATTTTCAAAAAGATTTACATGGAGATATTGTTCAAAGTGTTCCTGTTTAAAAAAAATACTGTTATGAGTAACATAAAATGTGTTTCATAATAATTAAATTTCATTAAAATGTAAGCATTGTATTAAAACAAATGTACCTATAGTAAATGAAAAATTTATTGGTTTCTCTTTTAAGGGTTAACTTCACACTGTTAAGTTGGTGTACTCATCATGAAGTATGAAAATAATGCAATGTAGAGATCATTTTTAAACATATGACATTATTTCATTTATAATTTTCGATTATTTTCAGAAAATAGACCATAGTAAGGTTTGTACAAACTAAATTTGTTGATGTAAATAATATCTAATGGCATTCAGTAATCTCTGGATTACATACATTCATAATTTACAGAATTGAGAAATTATCTAGCTGAATAGTAAGTGAAATGTGCATTCTACCAATGATTGGATACATACCATGGACATTGTCTTGTGACAGTCTCGTGAAGTTGCTGCTGCTGGAGCAATGTGAAATACATAAAGTACCTAATATGACTAATAAAAGCTCATCAAGCTTTTTTTATATCAGAATTAGAAGTCTTATTCTTAATGACTTTTTATTTTCTGCACTTCCAGTGGGTTTTAAACATATTTTTAAAGTTGTAGAGATCAGTAAGCTTCAGAATGCTATCTCGCCCACATACGTATGTGCTTCTAGGTTGGGTTACATATCACTAGTTTAGATAGATAATAGGGAAAAATACCTAATTACAAAATATAAGTTATACTTCTCAAATTATATAAAGGTAACAATCCTAAAATCTGAAATTTTGAAGCATAAGGAAACACATACTATCATTTCAAACCAAAGTTAAAGCAATAAGATTGATAAATAGATTACAAAATTATTTTGCACTGTATATTATGTAATGTAAGTAACTGAAGAAAATTAAAAATGTAACAGTGGGTGATGTTATGCATTATTAAAACAAATTGCTTTAATAAAAATCTTCATGCTTATAGTATATGATGGTTTTCTTCAGCTGTTTTACATACTATAAACAAACACATGCACCAGATTTTCAACATATATTAGCTTTGACATTGAATAGATTCATCACTGGGATATACCCATTCTAGAAGTGAAAGGAAGTTTTCATGTTGCTTCTAAGCCACCTTTTATGCTTATTTAAGACTATTACCATTTGAGTATCAGTTAAAACTGGATAGAATTTATTAGTAACGTGAATATTTTATAGGAGAAGTATTTGTCGTGTCTTGTAATATCAACTCGAGTTTTGAAAATCAAGAGATTAAGCTTTTTCTAGAAATCTCATTCAAAGCACTTAACATCTTCAAGGAAAGGTGGAAGAGGTCCATTCAGGATTAACACCAACCTATTTTGCTTTTATGTAATGCTGTTTATACATTATGGGTTCTGTCAGTAGATACCATCGTCATTTTTTGGGCTATCAGTGTTAACTTTTGTTTGATAAGGAAATGTGATGTCTGTTGTTAAAATTTGTTACAGATGAAATGTTACCATTCACTGAAAGTATTCCAATTATAGGATTACTCCTTGTATCTTATGATGTATAATATTGCAAAAATAGCTGTTTTTGTAAATAAGTAAATGTCAGATAATTCTCAATTTGAATTATGATTATTTCTGATAAACTTAAAAAAATAAAAGTTGTAAAGAACTCATCTCTCTTTTTTTTTTTTACACTTTCATGCTGTTATTTATACTCTGGTAGTTATTTAATACAAAGATTTGCAAATATAAATTTTGGAATGAAAGTAACAGAATACCAGTCTGTGAAAATTAATATAGAAGTTTCCTAGATAAGAATATAGTGGATTTTATTAGACTGTTTTCTGGGATTTTGTTTTCCTTTCTCTCACTTTAAAGGGACCAAACATTTATTGATTGATATTTTACTGGATCAGTCTATTTGATTGAACTTGATATGAAAAAGATAAAATCAAATTTTTGCAACTGTGTAATAGAATATATGGAATAGTGTTAAATTACCATGAACTGGTAAGTGTAAAATAGGTGGTTTTATTACTTTGAGATTTTTTTCCCCCTGATTGCGTAGTAAGATATAACATTTTAGGATGTTAAACAGGAAGGGAAAAACAGCTCTTGTAAGTTCATTGTGGTAAGTGATCTTAATGTTTGCAATAAACATAATTACATCAAATTACAAATTATTATTTGGAGTACCTATAAATTGAGGCAGTTTGAGAGAGGGACTCATAATTAAAAGTTTCAATGAAATCTATATCCAGTGTGAAACAATTCAATATTGAACATAAAGATTGAAACATTGTTTATACACAGGTTTGGGTTAAATGCAGCTTTGAAATTAAAATCTCATTTTGAAATGTAGTGAACAGATGGTATTGAATATTTTTGTCTCAATTTTCCTGTTTCTTATATCGATGTTTGATTTTGTATTTTAAAATTGACATATTGTAAAGGGTAACTAAAAGTTTTGAATCTAAAACTGCTAATTTTTAAAACTGTATTTTGTCTAATGGATGTATGATAAATCTTGTATGAAAAATCTAGCAGGCTTGACATGAGATTTCACTACGTATAATTTGTATCACATACACTTGTTACAGAACTTTAAAAAAATTTGCTTGAATTTTCAAAATAATATGAACAAATACTTGTTTTTAATTTATCAAACTAACTGCTTTCACCAAGAAATATTGTTTGAGTTTTCCATGTTTTCAACATAGCATCTTGTAGTAATACCATTCATAACCAAAAATGTTTGGTCATTTTCTCGGTAAATGAGTATCCATGAATTGTTACATAAACATTTTGAATACATTTTTAGCTAATAAATACGAGAACGTTCCATAAGGAAAGAAAAGTGTTGAAGTTTAAAGTTAACTGTCCTGAATAGAAAGATTTAACTAAGAAACTTGCAACATCACACAGTTTTGGGATTCGTTACTACGTGTTATGAAACTGATACTTGCAATGAAAAGGGAAATGATGGATAGTTGGGAAATTAGAAGAACTAAATGGTATAAATGTTAAAATTGATTAAAGGGGAAATGGGAAGAAGCAAAAGAAAATATACACAAAATGGTAACTTAAGTTTCATTTTATTTTAAGCCAATCGTCATTAACGTACTGTTCCCAGGTGTTCATGTCCCAATATCTTTTAACTCCATACTTATGTTATGCAAAGTGTCCCTTGCCAAGAAGTGGACTATGTACAGAATGGTGAGTATAAACATTTTTGGATGTTTGGTTTGTTTTGAATTTCGCGCAAAGCTTCACGAGGGCTATCTGCGCTAGCCGTCCCTAATTTAGCAGTGAAAGACTAGAGGGAAGGCAGCTAGTTATCACCACCCACCGCCAACTCTTGGACTACTTTTTTACCAACGAATAGTGGGATTGGTCGTCACATTATAATGCTTCCATGGCTGAAAGGGCGACCAGGTTTGGTGTGAGGGGGATTTGAACCTGCGACCGTCAGACTGCGAGTAAAGCGCCCTAGGGACAGCTAGCGCAGATAGTCCTCGTGTCGCTTTGCGCGAAACTCAAAAACAAACATATAATCCAGTTTTATTTTTAACCGCTTTAAATAATCCATCAAAAGTTGGGGTGATTCCACAATAGCTTTGTTTCCAATGCAGAATCTAAACTGCCTATGTAGAGGGAATGGTGAATTGCTAACTGGATTGTTGGTCACATCACGTTTTTTTCAAGCTTGGTTCTTCTTTTAGCAAAGTTAGATTCTGAAGCGCTTTGCCACATATTTTACTTTCAACTTAAACTATACCGCTTATCTTGTATAACCAACATCGGCATAATTTTGACTCGTTTGTTCACGGGAAAGTGACATTGCATCTAAATTTAACTCAATGACTTATTACACTGCTTAGAAAAGAAAAACAAATCGATATTTTTATCATCAGCTTGTGCTTATCGCGTTCCTTTAGTTTTCACGCATATTTTATGAAACCTGCAGTATGAGCGAAAAAGACAAGTTTTTAAAGTACTAACTTATATCTTTTCACGATTATTCAAAAAAGTTTAGCGAGTTAATTTGAGATTTTACATGTTTTGCTTTCGCCGCCAAGAAGCATAGCCAAGGATATGTTTTATACACACGTTTATACTAATAATTTTTACCCCATGTCTCTGATGTTGATTGTAAGCTTTTTCTCATCGCAGTTAAAATATTTCGTTGGTGTGTCCAACAATCAAGTAACATAAAATTGGTTTGTTAAGAAACATTGCTTTATTTTATTAAGTATTCCAAATTCACCGATAGAAAGTTCAAGATTTTATTCATAGTAATAAAGTCTATGGAAAGAAACAAATCATTTATTCTAATTCCTTATTTGCAAAATTAATTCTTTAAGGAATATTATTAAGCAATAACAGCGACACTTATAAATTTTTTAACAAAATCCCTCCCTCCAGTAGCACAGAGGCATGTCTGCGGACTTACAGGTAGACAGAGCACAGATAGCACATTGTGTAGCCTCGTGCTTAAACTACGAATAAACAAACTTTATCAAAAAATATTGTGAGATGACGATAATATTGGTGTTGCAACTTGATATATCATACACGTGGATACGTAATAAAGAGTAAATCAAGAATTTGGCTAAAATACAAAATGAGTATGTCCTTATCTTCATTAGCAACTGACATTGTGTTTAGGACGATAGTTAGAACGCAAAATATTTTATTTAATTGAGTTACACTTACTTTAACATAATCCAAAACAATATATTGAGATATATATCCGAACAAATTAGTAAAATACAAATGTTGTTTAAGAATATGAAGATCTTCCCTTTATGATATTGATATAGTAAACATTTACATTCTTTTGAGACGCGATAAAGGATAAACGCCCCCTAGAAACGCGACTGTTCTAGATATTGGCAAAACCCAGTGTAGCTGATGTAATGAAAGTTCCCTGTCTATTACTCGCAGCGTTAGTTGACCAATCAGGATACCGTAAGTAACTTACGTCAGATAAAAAAATAGAGAAGTAGAAAACTTCCGCGTTTTTAAACTGAACATGTTTTACTGGCCTAATTAAAACAGTAGTCCCCAGGACTTGGAAACTGGTTTTCTAAACAAAAGTAGTATTTTAAAGTTTAGGTTATTTAAACAGGTTTCTAACTCGCATAGTGCAACATTATTGTGATGTTACATTGATATTGGGCGTTTAGATTTTATACTTGGTTTACAATGCTTAGGCACGTAGTAAAGTAGTTTTATTCTACGTTGACCTAACTGTTCGGGTCGATAAAAGAAGAAAAAGTGCTTGACTAAACTCTTCATAAAGAAAAGAAACCTCTTACAAGGACTCATAATGTCATAGAAGTTAAAGTAATATTGTCCATTAAAGGAAATACATTTAAACTGCGATTCGATTTTATCAAGAGATCTCTAGAGCTGTAAAATGACCTTTTCTTTGGCACAAATTTCTAAATACAAGAAATCAGATTTCTTTCTTCCGATCATCTGCTTTTTTATATATATATATATTCCTGTAAACTCCCAGTGGAGCATAGTGCCGCAACAACACCTCGCCAACGGAAGGTGTTGTTGCAGTTACTTGTAGCAAATTGGTTTTTACGCGGTGGAGTTGCTAGCCCCGCGACCAACCCTCCCCTTTCTCATCCTGGACTTGGGACCAGGCAAAGGCGGAGGTTGGCATGTTTGTGACGGGGATTCGAACCCGCAACCCTCAGATTACGAGTCGAGCGCCCTAACCACCTGGCCATCTGCTTACCCGTATAAAAATAAGCAATTCATTACAGTAATTACCAGGATTATTTGGTGAATGACTAATATAATTACTGTTGTTGCTACTGAATGTTAAAGTTAAAATAACTAAACATTTCACTTTTCTATAACTAAAAAAGAATGTTTTTTTACTTGTTATATTCAGATACTTTAATTTTTTTCTAATTTTCGAGCAGTTGATGTCATTGTAAGCCAGATGGGAAAGGTCATAAATTTGGGATCTTCTAACTTAGACAAAGGTTATATGCCATAACGATTGTCAATAAGGCTTGTTTGCTGGGCCTTGTGAATGAGAGTAACGTTAATATAAATAAAATATTAATAAATAAATAAACAGTGTAAAAATAAAATAAGGTAAATGATGTTCTGTTATTACTTCTTACCTAAAAAACCTGATTTGCAAACGACTTGAGATAAAATTTATCATAATTACAATTCACTTGTGTAATCTGATTCACACTGTTACAGTTGTTGCTCACGAAAAAAAAAATGTATAAGGCAGCCTCGTCGGTCTCGATAGGGCAGATGCTGTGTGGTTGACATATAACATTTTATCCTTTATTTTCACTCACGTGTTATTAAAATTACCCTATTGGAGTGAAGTCAATCTCATCTCAAGGAATGGTACATGGACTTATACAAGTCTCTCTCTTTTGTATGACGTGACGCGGTTTCGAATCCCCGTCACACCAAACATGTTCGCACTTTCAGCTATGAGTCCGTTATAACGTAACGGTCAATCCCACTATTCGTTGGCGGTTATGACTAGCTGCCTTCTCTCTAATCTTACACTTCTAAATTAGGGACGGCTAGCGCAGATAGCCCTCGTGAAGCTTTACGCGAAATTCATAATATAACTGTTTTGTATGTGTATAAAAATGGGAGTTATCACCGGCCTTTTATGATACCCCACTAGGGTTGTTGTCTGATTTAAAAGTATGGTATTAGTAAGATTCTCGTGCTTGTCTTTGTTCGTGCTTTCTCCTGTTCCAGCAGCCATAAGCCAACTAAATAAACAGAAGCCCACCAGTATGTTAAAACTCCAGGAAAACTTTATTTGTTGTATGAAGAAATGCTTTATTTGTAAACTTGTATTTACTGCTTATTGAAACGAGTGTATCTGAATATTGCACTACAGCAGGGGTCGCGAAACTACGGCCCGCGAGGTCAGTTCATTGGCCCACCAC